>NC_048220.1:18062721-18065603 GCF_002007445.2 Ailuropoda melanoleuca | reverse complement strand
CTTCTCTTCTTATAAGGACACCAGTCATATTGAATTAAGGGCCCACTCTCCTCCAGGATGACCTCATACTATCTTAGATTTAAATCACATCCTCAAAGACTCTATTTCCAAGTAGGTTCACATTCACAGGTACAGGGCTTAGGACTTCAACGTATCTATTTGAGAGACACAACTCAACCCACAATAGGGATGGGAGTCAAGGAATGTGAGTGGCCTCTAGAATCTGGACAGAGCGAAGAAACACATTCTCCCCTAGAACCTCCAGAAAAGAACACAGCCCTGCCAACACCTTGATTTACTCCGGTGATAATACTGGGTCCATCTTCTGACCTACAGAACTGTAAGGTAAGAAATCTGTACTGTTTAAGCTGCTAAGTCCATCATATGTTGCTACAGCAGCAATAAAAAAGCAATAAGCCTAAGTACTCAGAATTTTTATAAGGAGTCTTTATAAGAAACATAAAGTGCTTTCAGCAAATAGTCCTGGAATAACTGGATAGCCATCTTAATATTAACTTTGTCCCCCACCTCACACCATAGTCAAAAATTAACTCCAACTGGATCACATATCTAAATATAAAAGCCAAAAAAAATAAAGCAAAAGTATAAAAGAAAAAAGTTAATAAATTTAACTTTGTCCAAATTTATAACTTCTGCTCATCAAAAGACACCATTAGGAAAACAAATATGCACACCACAGCCTAGGAGAAAATAGTCACAAAGCACATACTGCACAGGGACTGAGGCCTAAGTTATAAAGAACTGTTACAACTCGGTAATAAAAAGATAGCCCGATATTCTAAAATGAGCAAAATATTTGAACAGACACTTCACAAATGAAAATACACAACCAACCAGTAAGTACATGGAAATGTTTTCAACATAATTAGTTATAGGTGAAATGAAAATTAAAATCATAATATGATACAATCACCCACTAACCTGAGGGGCTAAAATTCAAAAAATTCTGACAATACCAAATGTTGAACAATGAGACTTCTGTAAATTGTTGGATGAGATCAAATCAAGAACAATGAGACTTCTGTAAATTGTTGGATGAAATATAAAATGTGACAAACATTGGTTAAGGTTCTGACACTATTATAAAACGAAAGAGCCGTGCCCGGGTGGCTCAGTCGGTTAAACAACGGACTCTTGATCTCAGCTCAGGTCTTGATCTCAGGGTTGTGAGTTCAAGCCCTATGTTGGGCTCCACGTCTAGCGTAGAGCCCACTTAAAAAACAACAACAACAAAAATGAACCTAAACTTACACCTACTCTACGACCCAGCATTTCTACTCCTGTGTACTGACCCGGGACAAATGAGAACGTACACAAGAAAACTCGTACAAGACTTTTCATTGCATCTGTATTTGTAACAGCTCAAAACTGAAAAATTCCAAATGTCCATCAGTAGGAGAACAGATAAATTGTCATATTCATACAATGGAATATTACTCAGCAATAAAAGTCAACAAACTACTGATAAACACAATGACAGGAATGACCCTCAAAATATAATGGTGAGTGAAAGAGGCTTACAGACAACAGCACTCACAAAATGATTGCATTTATAGAAAATCTAGAATAAGCAAAACTAATGTATAGTGAGGAGAGAAATAAGAACACTGGTTATCTGGGATCCATTAATGGGTTACTTTGGCTACAGTGAGGTGAACGGACTGTAGGAGGACAAAGATGGAAGTAGGGAAGGCAGCTGGGAGCCTATTGTAGTAACTCAAGTGAGAGTGCACAGTGGTTTTAGCCAAAGTACTGATGACAGAGGGGGAGCTACGATCCAAATCCTGCCATTTTGCAGATTTTTTTTTTAAAATATTTTCAGGAGTGCCTGGCTGGCTCAGACAGTACAGTATGCAATTCTTGATCTCAGGGTTGTAAGTTTGAGCCCCACGTTGGGTGTAGAGATTACTTAAAAACAAATCTTAAAAAAATGATTATTAAAAAAATACATTTTCCAAAGAACACAAACCAATGGCCAAAAGATACATGAAAAGAGGTTCAATATCACTAATCATCAGGGACATGCAAATTGAAACCATGATGAGAGATCACATACCTGTCAGAATGGAAGAAAAAGAAAAGAGAAATGAAATTACTATTGGCAAGGATGTGGAGAGAAAGGAACCCTCATGCACTGTTGGTGAGAATATAAACTGGTGCAACTAGTATGGAAAGCAGTATGGCGGGTCCTCAAAAAATCAAAAGTAGAACTAACATATGATTCGGGAATTCCTTTTGAAAAATATATGCATCCCTATGTTTACTGCAGCATTATTTACAAGAGTGAAGATATGGAAACAACCAAAGTTCCCACCAAGAGATAAATGATTAAAGAAGATGTGTGTGTGTGTGTGTGTGTATATATATACACACATACATACAATAGAATATTACTCAGCCATAAAAAAGGAGGAAAGTAAAAAAAGAGAGGGAGAGATCTTGCCCTTTGGGACATGGATGGACCTAGAGGGTATTATGCTAAGTGAAATAAGTCAGACTGAGAAGAACAAGATATGATTTTGCTCACATGTGGAATCTAAAAAACAACCAACCAAGCAACCAAACAGGCAGAAACAGACCCAAAAATACAGAGAAGTGGTGGTTGCCAGAGGGGAGGGAGAGGGTGGGCGGAACGGGTGAAGGGGAGTGGAAGGTACAGGCTTCCAAGTACGGAAATGAGTAAGTCATGGGGACGAAAGGCACCTCGCAGCGAAGACAGTCAATGACACTGTAACAGCACTGGTGACTGACGGGGCTACACCTGCTGTGAACACAGCGTAATGTGTAGAGTTGTTAAATCACTATGTTGTACACTTGAAACTAATACAACATTGTGTCAACTTTACATCAGATTAAAAAAT
>NC_048220.1:18028610-18060997 GCF_002007445.2 Ailuropoda melanoleuca | reverse complement strand
ATCACTAATCATCAGGGACATGCAAATTGAAACCATGATGAGAGATCACATACCTGCCAGAATGGAAGAAAAAGAAAAGAGAAATGAAATTACTATTGGCAAGGATGTGGAGAGAAAGGAACCCTCATGCACTGTTGGTGAGAATATAAACTGGTGCAACTAGTATGGAAAGCAGTATGGCGGGTCCTCAAAAAATCAAAAGTAGAACTAACATATGATTCGGGAATTCCTTTTGAAAAATATATGCATCCCTATGTTTACTGCAGCATTATTTACAAGAGTGAAGATATGGAAACAACCAAAGTTCCCACCAAGAGATAAATGATTAAAGAAGATGTGTGTGTGTGTGTGTGTGTATATATATACACACATACATACAATAGAATATTACTCAGCCATAAAAAAGGAGGAAAGTAAAAAAAGAGAGGGAGAGATCTTGCCCTTTGGGACATGGATGGACCTAGAGGGTATTATGCTAAGTGAAATAAGTCAGACTGAGAAGAACAAGATATGATTTTGCTCACATGTGGAATCTAAAAAACAACCAACCAAGCAACCAAACAGGCAGAAACAGACCCAAAAATACAGAGAAGTGGTGGTTGCCAGAGGGGAGGGAGAGGGTGGGCGGAACGGGTGAAGGGGAGTGGAAGGTACAGGCTTCCAAGTACGGAAATGAGTAAGTCATGGGGACGAAAGGCACCTCGCAGCGAAGACAGTCAATGACACTGTAACAGCACTGGTGACGGACGGGGCTACACCTGCTGTGAACACAGCGTAATGTGTAGAGTTGTTAAATCACTATGTTGTACACTTGAAACTAATACAACATTGTGTCAACTTTACATCAGATTAAAAAATGATTAAAAAATGGAAAAATAAAAACACATTTCTTATAGTTAGAGAAAGAGCTCGTTTCAGTGGCCCCCATGCCCAGAAAGGCCAACGGAGAAACTGAAGAAGGTTGTCATCAAAAACACAATAGTTCCCCAGAAATCTGGCTTGGTGGTTCGACATCAGGAGATGCAGCAGGAAACCCTCAAAGAAACCTGATCATGACAGATCACTTTCCAGTTGGTAAGGACATCAATGTTCATTTTTACAATTGGATCTGTTTCACTTTCCAGCTACTTGGGAGAAGAAGCAAACCACAAAGATCATGTTTCTTCCAAATTCCCCCAGCTCTGGGGTTTTCGTTTCTTTCCAGGACAAGGGTGTGAAAGTCCATCAATCAAATCACAGAGACGAAACTAGCAGAGAGTGTTCCCATGGCGCATGTGGAGGCAACTCCTGTCTGCCGCTCTGACATGCGGGAACACCCTCTTTTCATCATATGAAGGTGGAGGAAGCCCTTGGAGAGAGTGCTGGCCAGACCAGATAACAGCTCCCTGCACTCCTAATGGTGAGATCACATGAAAGTGCTACAGAAATTCACATAAAGCTAGGGGGAAACTGCTTGGAAACAAATCATCCCAGATACAGAAATAAAAAAGCCAATTGTAAATTATAGTAAGGTCTGATAAATAACAGTATTAAAGAGAGTTTCATAACGTGTATAAAAAATATAAAGAAGAGGCGGGGAGTGAAATAAAGTGCAAACAACCATAGAACCAATAAAGGAGCCAAAAGTGAGGTTAATACAAAATTTGTACAATCAATTCTTGTATACTTTCTCCAAGCCACATACTTGGCATATGGTATATTAAAAATGGCCACAAATTCTTCGTAGTTCCTCCTATTGGGAGGAGCTCAAGGGCTGCTCTGTGACCGGCTATGACCCAGCCAATGCAGAAGACGGGACATGATCCAACTTTTGAGGCCAGCTCTCGAGATCTCTTGTACCACCTGGAACCCAGCCTCCACATGAGGAACCCCAGACTAGTCTGCTGGAGACACCTGGCTGAACCAACAGCCACCAGATGACTGTAGCCATATACGTAACCCAGGCAAGAAAACCCACCCAGCTGAGCCCGGGACAAACTGCTAACCCACTAAGCGATTAGTTACTAAAATGTTTGTTAAGACACTAAGTGCTGGGGGAATTTGTTATGTCACAAAAACAATAAAACATAGCATTACGCTTTTCAGTAGCAGCCACAAAAAGGTAAACCTGGTCATTTAAAGAACTCAATGTCCACGGGACAAAGCAAGATAATTGCTGGAGAGAACCCGAATGGGTGTGACTTCTCGTGCTCCTAGGCTCAACCCCGCAGTCCAGATGAAGGGAGTGTGTTTATAAATTCTGGTGCTCGTTCTATTGTTCGTGAGACTTTGCAATGTCTACCTCTCAAATGTGAGAGTTTATTTCTACTGCATGCCAGGTATGTATGAATCCTTAGGGCTGGGTGGGGCCCCTGAGACCGTCCAGTCTCGAATTCAAGGAGTGGCCCTGACTCCTCTCTGCTCACACTCTCCACCACGTCCCGTGGGCACCAACTTCACCATGTGAGCACGTCCGCACCGCTCAGTGCTGCCTCTGCCGATGCCTGGGCTGACGCTACTGCCACCTGCCACTGGAATTACTGCCCAGGCTCCCAGCTGCTCCCCCTGCTGCCACCCCTGTCCCTGCTACCGTCTGTTCCCTGCACAGGAGCCAAAGCGACCTCTGAAAAATGTAACTCTGACCACTTCTCTATTCCGTTCAAACCATCTTGCAGCATCTTATGTGCAGGCCCCCAAGGTGCCCCGTGCCCTGCTCCCATGCCTAGCCCTCTGACTTCTATCACTCTTCCCTTGGCTCACTCCATTCCTGCTTTTGCTAACCTTGCTGTTCGTAGGAGCTACCAGGTGACTTCTGCTTAGGGTCTCGGACAAGCCCTGCCGGGAACGCTCTTCACACAGACAACCACGTATCTTGTTCTCTTCGAATGTTCCCTTGTGAGAAGCCTTTCCTAACGACTCTTTGTTTTAAAATAGCAGATCTTCAGGCCTGCCCAGACACCACTCCTTCTCCTAATCCGGTTTACTGCACCTACAGCCATCTGGTGCCCTGGATAGATGTGCTCTCTGTGTCCTCGGTCTAAAATGTCATGACCGTGAGGACAGGCCTTGTCTGGTTTACGCTGTACTGACATGACCTAAAACAGTGCTGGCACATGCTAAGCAGTGAAAGAGTTCTTAAGTGAACACGTTAGCGAAGACTGAAGAAAACAATGCAGCATGACTAGGTAGTAAGACCTTTTCTCTCCAGTTTACCATCTTCCACATGTGCTACTGAGAATGTATTCTTTCTTGATTTCTTCATTCACTCAAAAATATTTACTGTACTAAAAGCCTGCATATGTGCTAGAGGCGAGTTCTGAGCATCTGGCGAGAAAAAAATATCCAAGATCCCAATGTCGTCTACTATATGTGCTAGAGGCGAGGCAAGAACTATGAAGAGTAAACAAGAAAATGCCAGGCAGTGACAAGGACAACGGAAGCAGAAAACTCTGTGAAGACTCCCAGGGAGAATAGCTGGGCAGGGCTGCGGAGTTGAGAGCTGAATGACAAAGAGTCAACCATACAAAAATCTGGGGAAAGAAATTGTAAGCAGAGAGAGGAGCAGAGGACTCAAAGGAGACTTGAACTTGGCAAGTGCATGGGAACAAGAAGGCCATTTGGTGGAATGCAGAGAAAATAGATAGAAAGTGGGGGTGCTGGAGAGATGTGGAGAGATGAAGGGACGTGGAGGCCTTGGTAAAGAGATTGGGGGGCACCTGGGTGGCTCAGCCATTAAGCGTCTGCCTTCGGCTCAGGGCGTGATCCCGGCGTTATGGGATCGAGCCCCACATCAGGCTCCTCTGCTATGAGCCTGCTTCTTCCTCTCCCACTCCCCCTGCTTGTGTTCCCTCTCTCGCTGGCAGTCTCTGTCAAATAAATAAATAAAATCTTTAAAAAAAAAGAGAGAGAGAGATTGGATTTTATCAGAGTTAAATCTTATTTTGAGTGAAATGGGAAGCCACTACTGGGCTTGAAGGCAGACATGAAATGATCTGATCTCCCCTGGAAACTAGCTTCTCTGGGAACTGTCCCCAGAGAGGCAAGGGCAGAAGTTGAGCCAGAGAGGAAGTCAGTGCACTAATCCGGGGGAGGAAAGACATGGCGGAGATGGTGGAAAGGAGATGCTTCTGGATGTATCCAAGGTAGAGCCCACAAAGTCCGCTGGTGAGAATGGTTTGGGACAGTAAAGGGAAAATAAGGGAGTCAAAGATGGCACTGGGATAAGGAGCTCCTCTGAGTGGTGACTGAACCTTCCCAAAACTGCCACTGTTGTCCTGGGTCAGGACTGGGACAGAATTCCCCTGTGGGGACAGCTTTCACTATCATTGAACCAGTGGCATTGCAAAAACACCAGGCAATTTCAGTGTGTCCCTTTTTAGGTGCCCTGGTGGGAGCTCCACAAAGGGTAAAAGGCCTGGTGCAATGAATTTCTTTAAACCACCATAGATTTCTTCCAAGCTGGAGACCTGAATGGTTATTACCATCAGTTTGATGTGAGTCCCATTAGAATATTTCTTCTCACCAACAAGCTATTGTCCTGAAATACAGCTTGGTTAGCACTGAAATTATCTGATAAATGGAGAGAAAAAGTATTTCATCTCCAATGAAGATTCTTAATATTTAGAAAGTCACGTAAACTTTATTAAGCAAAGAAAATGTAATCCAAACCCAAGATTTTCCCAAGGGCCATTTTGCTTTCAGAATCATCCCCTGCTCTACCCATCCATTTCACAGGCAGAACGTGAACCAGGCCCTTGGAAACAAAGTGCCACAACTCATTTAGTTTCCCATACCCTGTACAGGAAGAAAAAAAAAGACATTCAAGAAATCTGGATGAATAAAACATCACCACCATGTGGTAATACATTCAAAAGGAAAAGGAAAAAGAAAAACAGAAAGATCTGGGAATGGGCAAAATAAGACAAATTATAGAAAACAGTACTCATAACTTCGGGAAGAGAGAAAGGACTTGTATTGGAAAGCAAATTAATAATTCCGTAATTAGTACTTATCCCGATAGCCTTCCATGTCTCTTCTCCAATCCTGGATCTTACACCAGCAGCAAAATGAACTCCTCCTCCAACCTGCTCCCTAAAGAGACATTTCTTCCAAAAGAGGTGGTGACAAATTCACTCCAGTTCTGATAGTCATGAATCAGACCTACCACAAGGACAGCTCAAAAAAAAAAAAAAAAAAAGAGATACTAAAAAATGTTCCCCGTGGGAAATGTTGAGTGGAACGGCCATAACCCTAAACGCTGCTTGCAAATGCCACACACTGCACGCACGTGTTCTAATCCCAGAGCCGGCGCAGGGTAAGCCAGCAACACTTACATTGAGCAGCCAGGTAAATAACCCAAACAAGACCCCGTGAAAAGCACGCTGACGAAAACAGTGGTGAAATGTATGGAAAACCACAGTAAGAGCCTCAAGTCAGAGAGACAAGGGTCTAAAAATAAAACCGCACCTCTCAAAATGAGGGATGAGACACAGATAAGAAAATAACGAGAAACAGATGACCATATTTTCCATTGTGGTGTTGCCTTTTTAAGTGGTGAGTTTTTGTGTTCTGAAAATATTTTGACATGGGGACTTAAAGAACTTTTCTGTGTATTCTACATGTGCAAAAGAGAAACTATACTACCGTTTGTCAAACTCCGAGAGAAAGACTTGGCTTACGTGTTGTAGGAGACTCAGCAATCTGCCTACATTCCCAGCTCCTCGATGAAGCATTCACTCAAAGGCATGGGAAGGCACTTTGGGGGATGGCCAGAGGGAGGCCTTTCTGCCAAAACTTGGTTAGAGATCCGGTTGGGAAATTATGGTCCTTAAATAAAGGAGTGCAACACCTGTCACAGGATTCCTGAATGGTTTTATAGTTTTCTTGCCCCTTCCCCACCAAAATTAACATTAAAAAGCAATGCATGAAAGTATTAACTCCTTAGCAGTTCTGGGGAGAAGTCACTGGAAAACCAAAGTAAAATACAGCTCCCCTTTGGCTCAGCACAAGATCTAAAACAATCTTCTCTCCCGGCTGGCCAGCGGAAGGTAAAATTTATTTTATGTGCCATCCCATTGGGGTTAGGTTTCCACAAATGAATTTTAGGTAGACACAAATATCCAGTCTACAGTAGTGCATCTGGGGGAGGAGAAATAGTTCAGCATTATTTCTAAGTATGAAAACTACTCTTGACACTGTTTATTTAAATTTGGGGGGGAATGATTTGCATTTGTGGGTATCATGTGGGTAAATGCTGGGCATTCTAGAAAAAAAGAGTTCTAAATGGTCTCCATCACTGAATGAAGAAGTTCTTCTCAACTGGATATGAAGAGAGGTTTCTTGTTTCATTTCTGGGCTAACCCTAAGCAGTAAGAAAACAAACACAACGGGCTTCAGAATTAGACAAGAAAAGTTCGAGGTCCAGCTATGGCATGTGCTCTCTCTGTGACCTTGGCAAATTTTTCACTTAAGTGACAACGAAGAGATGACAATTTATGTCCCCAACACTGCCGCTGGGGTTAGAGGAAATAAGGCATTTAGAATTCGTAGCACCAAACCAGGTACAGGGGAGGAGCTCAGCCCATGCCTCCATTTCCTGCTCACCACGGGCTTTCCTGTGGCTAACACTCCACCACGTTCACACCAAAACACTCAAATGACTGACCGTGTCCCTCACTTCTCTCCATATGGTTAAAGGAGGTGGAACAAATTCTTTTGGTGTGACCTCCAGCTATCTTTACTGTTATGTGTCACAATTTATTTAGTCAATGATTTGGCTAATTTTTTTTCTATACCTCAGTGATCAGACAGCTGCCAAATAACATTTAATCCCTGCCAACGCAGAAATGTCAGCTCCCTTTCCTCGTCCTACCAGCCCCTCCCTCCATAAACCTTCTAGAACAGATGAAGTTGTTAAGGACACACCCAAATTTCACCTTCATCAGAGGAAATCAAGGTATGTATCTTGGGAGCCTATGGTGTTTAGTCAGACCAGGGTGGGTTTGGGCTTTCTGCTTTAAAAGTTCATTTTGAAAACTTTTCAGAATTATGAATTATTTTTCTTGCCATTCTTGGTACAAAAAAAACAAAAACAAAAAACAAAAACAAAAAAGAGCACAAGAAAACACAACTAAAAAAAAAAAAACCAACAAAACCAAAAAACCCAAAAAAACAGGCACACGCAAGAAGAAGCCAAAGTACAATACCTGAACAGCCTAATTTGCCACGTTTGCCTTGGAACAGGAGGTGTTCCTGAATGAAGCCAGCAGGAATGAAAGTCTTAGCATTTACATATGAGCTGGAGTCAGAAAACACTATGAAGGGGCACCTGGGTGGCACAGTCATTAAGTGTATGCCTTCGGCTCAGGGTGTGATCGCAGCGTTCTGGGATCGAGCCCCACATCAGGCTCCTCCGCTAGGAGCCTGCTTCTTCCACTCCCACTCCCCCTGCTTGTGTTCCCTCTCTCGCTGGCTGTCTCTGTCAAATAAATAAATAAAATCTTTAAAAAAAAAAAAAGAAAGAAAGAAAACACTATTAAAAAAAAAGTAGGGGGAGACCTTCCCTAAATGAGATTAACTTTTAAAAGCACATTTTATAAAGACATTGGGCTAACTTGTCACTAATGAGAAGCATGCCGATGTTTTCTGAGTGGAGGAAGTATTTACTGCGGGGCTCCAGCAATAAGCTGTGGGACAATGTGAGGTTTAAATGCTAGCATTTCTGAGCATTTCTTGCGTTATCTAATATGCCCACAAGTTGGCCCTGCCTGTGAGAGGCTGCGTCTCCATCTGTATATCATATTCTTTGTGGTATGTGGGACGCTGCCCCCACTGCAAACCAGGGAGACCACCGTGCAAGATTCAGAACGCCCATTTTGGGAGCATTAGTCACCATTCAGGTTTTACCAGGCTGTGTTTCTAAGTGCGCCCAGAGGAAGCCAGGGCAGTTCAAGAAATTTTAGGGACTATTCTTCCTTCATGGGAAAGTTTAATTTGTTGATTAAGTGGGATTGAAACAATGCCACCTACAACAGATGCTTCAGCAAAGAGGAAAAGTCAAACAATTGCTCGAACATGTAGTGTCTGCCGAGGATCTGGTTAAGAATTACTGGTGATTAATGACCTAATCCCGGTAAGGTCAGCCAATAGCACAGTTTGGAAAGAATCAGATCTCAATTCCTTGGTGCAAACCAAGCATAATTAAGATGCAGTGTGGTGAGGTCCTGCACATGCTCATTGTGCCTGGGTCGGCATTAATATCTCTAATAAATGTTCATAGGAGATTTTTTTTTAAATTGTTTTTAAACAGTATAGGTAATAGATGTTTAATAAGCTCATTTCACATCTTTTTTCATGGTATCTGTCTTTGGAAGACATCTTAAGACCCTAAAAGTGATGTCAAATAAGGTCTGTTCCTACAAAAAATTGGTGGGGCCAGAGCAGCTCAGACGGACAGAAGAGCTTCAGAATGATACAGTCCCGTTCAGAACAAGAATTTGCATTGCTGCTCACCCCATAGACCATACATCCCAGAGTTCCAGAGTGGGGACAAGTCTGGGTCCCTCCTATTGAAAGTCAAGGGGCCATGCATTAAGAGCCTATACTGAGAGTCAGTGCCTTCTTCCAGGGAAGGGACTATTCCCTAAGCTAGCCGGCAGCCTGTGAAGTCCCTGAGTGCTGTGTGTATTATGAGATCAGAGAGGCCACCAATGGCCAAATGTGTCATTGCTAAGGATCAGTATAGAGCAGCCTCAAAGTGTGTGCGTGGGTATTCTGTCGCCCATGGGTACCCATCTCCACCCCTCCCTTGTTCTCTCTCATCAACACGTGCACACAGGCACACACACGGCAGAGTATGGACCCCGAGCGGAAACAGCCTGGTGAAGAAGAAACAGTACTGAATGGGCACCTGCTAAGCATGGATTCTTGCTCTGATTGTCCTACTGCTTTGGCCTTGTGAAGAAGTCTTTTGTTTCATTTTGTTTTCCTTGTCTGTATAAATAAAAGAAATAAAGGCATTGTATCCAGATTACTCCTATGGTCCCTCCCAGCATCAACTAAGTGTACAAGTCTACTTCTGGTCTCGACTCAGTTTCTGTCCTACACTCCTTAACTCCAAAACTTGCAACTTCTTACAGCTTACTTCACCAGTGTGTCCTATGACATTCAGGGTGAATATGGGGGAAAGGATAAATAAATACATAATGTGCTACAATTCTTCAAAGGGCTACAATTCTTTCTCAAGGAAACCTGTGGTTAGAGGTAGAAATCACAGAGGTGGCACAGACATGATCCAGGCAAGGGTTCTATTCCTGTCACGGCTGCCCGGAAGAAAAATTCATGCCCTTCTCTCCACAGCAATGGGCCACATCCCCCGCAGATGCTGTGCATATAGTTAGGACTGCCTGCCCCCTTAGCACAATTCTCTCTCCCAGAAAAGTGGCTCCCTACTTCCACAGACCGGGGCCCTGAAAGGCTAAGGCAGTGACACCACCACCCTACAGGAAACCTGGCCCCATTCCCACCCCTCCCTCATTCTTCAGATCTACCTCTCTCTTCCCAGATGCCACTGCCACGAGGCCAAAGCAGGGCACTAGAATGTCTCTCTGTAGCCTTCGCTTTCTCCTGAGGACATTAATAATGGAGGTTGCACCATACCCAGTGGCTAGAAGAAAAAGGAAGCAGTCTTTCCTCTCTTTATTGCTGAACACTCAGCTCTTTCTTGCATCACCTCCCGATTCTACCCATCTGTATACAGCCCTCTCCATTACAAGACAGCAGTTTGCTCTACTTGAATTTCCAGACTCATTCCATTGACAGAATTGGCACTCCTATGCACTGAGCCCTTCAGAGCTGTTGAGACCCAGCAGTCTGGGACATCCACTGCGGCTGTGTGGCCCAGAGCAGCTCTCAGTGTGGGACCAGCAGGAACGTCAGGTGGCTGACAATGGCTAGGAACCCACACAGTCCTGCGGCGGCCTCTGTTACTGGCTTCCCTCACTCATCTTGCCAGGAAGCCGCAGGGCTTCCGAAAGCCTTCAGGGTGTCTGTGTGACACATTACCTGGAGAACCCATGGAGACTCCAAATGGAATAAAGACCTGTGGATTTTTAAAGTAAGTGAACCTGAAAGACTGTCAGGATGTCAGTCAGCCTCGTGTGGGGGCAACAGCGAAGAGCTGAGAGGCATTCTGCGGTTGGACCTTGACTCCACCATGGCAGGCAGGGACTGAGGCTGTCACTCCATGACATGTCCCTCCCTCTGAGACCTAGTTGGCCCCTTCTGGTGGCAAGAACTTGATTCAGAGACCAGGGTACGGCACGCAGGCTTCGCAGGCAGGCTAAAGCTAGTGTGCAAATCCACGTGCTTCATTCCGTTTCCTACTGGGACAGAATGGGAAAGGTCCCTGTCTACCGCAGCTCAACATTTTTCATGAGAGTACAATTAAGAGATGCTTTCGGGGAAACGTAGTATTGGAACTTGCTAAAACTAACATTCCTTTTGTCTTCCCCCTCATGAAAAGAGACTTCAAAGCCACATTATGTCATATTGTGGATGAAAAGGGGCTGTATTCAAATAGGGAATTTCATTATTAACATCACCACGGTTAACCGGAGTGCCAAGACTAACAAACCAGCCTAACCCTCTGGCAATTCATTGTCATTTAATATATACGTACAGCCCACCCTGCACGAAGAAATGGAGAGAACACACACGTGGCCCCTTCCCAACCAGACTTTACAGCCCAAAAAGGCAAGGCCCACATCTGGTGTATACTTTTCATAAAAATATTAAAACGCCACACAGGCAAGACCCAATCATTTTGGGGTCCTATAAACCTATGTTTGATAGGTATAGGCTCTCTCTGTCTCTTTCTACTTCACAGTGAAACATTTTATGGTGATTTGGAAAGAAATAATGGTATTCTTCCTTCCCTTTCTCTGACCTTTAATTTTCTGGTATTCCGCAACAGCCAGGGACATGACAGGCTCTCTGCCGGCACAGGAATCCAGACCCAAGAAATTTAAGGAGCATGCTCTGAAAATGCTCAGACGAGAAGAGGAGACGGGGGAAAAGGGCAGAGGTGGGGGCAGATAAGGACAGAATGGACCCAGATCACGAAGACAGCAGCTCAGCAGTGTGGAGAGAGTAGATAAAGACAGTGGGGGACAAGGCAGAGGGGCAATGTGGGCAGTGAATGCCCTCGCACTCAGAGACACAAGCTTGACCACTCGGTACAGCAGGGGTGAAGGGAAGCAGGGACTAGTGTCGTAGAGGCCAAGGTAGACATGGGGAAAGCAGAACTCTAAGGCAGGAAAGAGCCAAGTCTTTCCAAGCTCTCCTCAGGCGGACCTTCCATCCCGTGTTCACCTTCATCCAGCCAGTCAGCCCAAGAACATGCCCGCAGTGGCTGCACTGACGCACCTTCCCTTCTCCCATCCCACGAAAGACAGGCATCGTTCTCACCACCTAGAATCTCCCTATGGCATAAGGTCCCTGGGTGAATAGGCTTGGGGTAGGGAGGGAAGAGGGGCAAACAAAGGGCAGCTCACAACGTAAACATCCATCTCATTAGGAGATATGTTTCCAAAACATGTTTGGTTTTTATGGAAATGTGTTCTTATATGAACTTACGTCTATTAATTACCGAAATGTATATTTCCACTGCTTAGTCTATTCTAAATAGTATTAATGGTAGAAACAACTTTGACATTTCATTTTTAAAGATTTTTTAAAATATTTTATTTATTTGAGAGAGAGCAAGAGAGAGAGAGAGAGAGAGAACATGAGCAGGGGGGAGTGGCAGGGAGAGGGAGAAGCAGACTCCCCGCTGAGCAGGGAGCCTGACGTGGGGCTTGATCCCAGGACCCTGAGATCATGACCTGAGCCAAAGGCAGACAATTAACTGACTGAGCCACCCAGGCTCCCTAAAGATCTTTATTTATTTGAGAGAGAGAAAGAGAGAGAGCACAATCTGGGGGGAGGGACAGAGGGAGAAGGACACTCCCTGCTGAGCAGGGAGCCTCACATGGGGCTTGATCCCAGGACACTGAGATCATGACCTGAGCTGAAGGCAGATGCTTAACCGATTGAGCCACCCAGGCACCCCTCTAACTGGCATTTTAAAATTGCATATAGACTTATGATCACATGAAAAATTCTTAAATGTTTTCATTTTTAATTTAAATTTCTAAAGGAAAAGTATAACTGGGTTATCAATAAAAGACTTTCAAGTATAAAAATATATTACATAAGGATAAAATTTGTGGAAGGGGTAAAATGGAAATAGTATTTAAAAAGAAGGAATGACATCAAAACTTCAATTCCTAAAGAAGATGCAGTCCATATATATGCACACTGATATATATATATATATATATATATATATATATGGTATATATATATATATTTAAATTTACGTGCAGTAAAATTCTCTGTAGTTTGCAAGTCTATGGATTTCGGCAAATGTATCCACCACCACAATCAAATGGAGAACATCTGCACCAATCCCCCAAATTCTCAGGTGCTGCCCCTTCAGAGTCTTTCCTTCCGCCTGTCCCAACCATTGGTAACCACTGATGTATTCTCTATCCTTACAGTGTTATTTTTTGAAAATTCCTAACAACAGCATCATTCAGCCTCTGGGGTCTGACTTCAGTCATTTTGCTGTGCTCATCAATAATTCATTCCTCTTGCTGAGGAATATCACATTGTGTGGATATACCACAGTTTATCCATTGAGTGTATCCGTTGAGTTGAAGGACATGTGAGTTGCTTCCAGTTTGGGGCCATTATGAATAAAGCTGCTATAAACATCTGCATACAGGTCTTTGTGTGAGCACAGGTTTGCCTCTCACTTGGGTAAATACCTTGAAGTATAATTGCTGAGCCATGCGGCAAGTCCATGTTTAAACAGACACCGCCAAATGGTGTGCTGTACCATTTTCCACGGCTCTCCATCCTCACTAGCAATGCATAAGACTTCCAGCTGTTTTCATCTTCTCCAGCGCTTAGGACTGACAGATCTGGGTTTTTTTTTTTTTTAATTTTAATCATTCTAATAGACATACAATGGCATCATGTTGTAGTTTTGTTTTGTTTTGTTTTTTAAGATTTTATTTATTTATTTGACAGAGAGAGACAGCCAGCGAGAGAGGGACCACAAGCAGGGAGAATGGAAGAGGAAGAAGCAGGCTCCCAGCAGAGCATGGAGCCCGATGCGGGGCTTGATCCCAGGACTCTGGGATCATGCCCTGAGCCGAAGGCAGACACGTAACAACTGGGCCACCCAGATGCCCCTCGTGTTATAGTTTTAATTTGTATTTCCTGAATGACATTAAGCATCTTTTCATGTGCTTACTTGCCCTCCATGTGTCTATTTTTGCTGGACTATCCAAATACTTTATCAAAATTTTATTGTTTTTCATTATAAGGCTGTGAGAGATAATAGTCTTTTACCAGATATATGATTTACAAACATTTTCTCCCGTTTAGTGAGTTGCCTTTTCAACCTTCTAACACTGTGTTTCAAACAAAAATTTTAGGTCTAATTTATCAATTTTCTTCTTTTATGTATTGTGCTTTTGGTATCACATCTAAAATCACTTTACCTAATGCAAGGTTACAAACACCTTTTCCTAGAAGTTTTAAACTTTCAATTTTTAAATTTAGGTCTCTGATAATTTTGAGTTACTTCTTACGTCAAATAGGAGTTTCCAATTTTTCACACGGACACCCAGTGGTGCCAATCCCACTTACCGAAACACGTACTTTTTAAAGTCAATGATAGTAAGTACCAATTACTAGTTTTTAAATTTTATTGGCTTCATTTTAAAGAATAATAATGAGTAACAAAATGCTTTTCTTTCCAAATGTCAATATTCCTAATATGTTGGATTAGATCTTTGCGAATATTTGAAAGGATGGTAAGGTATTTTAGAGGAAAGCATGGTAATGCTTTTGGTTACATGGTAACCAAATGCCTTTTGGTTACAATGTAATGTGTGGGGGTTACACAGTTTTCCACAATCATTTTAGGGGATATTTTAGCAAAATTTAGTAAAATAAGAGTCTGAAGACCATTCTCTAAGAGTTAGCAGAAAAAATAAAAAGGAAAGGATTTCCTAAGAAGGATTCCAATGCTGAAGCCTTGATCACTTGAAGCTAGCAGAAAGGAAGGTTAGAAAGAAAGAAGTAAAAAAATGACAACATGGTTTCTAATTTGGGGGGACATTTATTTGGGTGGTATTGCCAACAGCCAAGTTCAGAAATACAGGAGGAAGAACAGACTGGCATGGGAGAAAGGAAATGAGCTCAGTGTGGGACACATATTTGGGGTGCCTGTGGATAAAGCATGGAGAGAACTGTGCATACTCTGAAAAGTTACTCCATGTTGGATTATCTCTTTATGGACAACTTGATGTTTGACTCAGGCTGGTCGGAAAGAAGTGGGTGCTGTGTGATGGAAAAGCAGAGGCTCGAGAAACAAACAGGCAGGCTTGGAGAGTGAAGTACACCTGTGCTACCAAGGCTGTGTGACCCAGGGTGAGGCATCTCACTTCTCTGAGCCTCATTCTCTTCCTGGGGAAAATGGTGATAATACGCCTACTTAAAACAGGCTATTAAGTGGGACTTTTCCTCTCTCAGAATTGCAACCATGGGCAAAGCGTGACAAGTCCCTACACCTTCTATTAGGAGGAAATATATCCAGATTAGTTTTATGCCAGGGGAGTTATTAGATCAGGCAGATGGACTAGAAGGATGATCGAGTGTATTTTTCAAAAAGTCTAAGACAAAATACAAGATTATCCCCACAAACTCACTGCCAAAACCCTGGGCATGAGAGAGGGAAGAGCAAGGTCTGTGTCATGCAGAGAGGACAGCAGCCCATGTATCAGCCTTGAGCTGTTCTGCCTGATTCCCAATGGTGCAGACAGTCCTCCTATCATCACCTGGCTGCCACCAGCCCTCCACATGGCCTGACACGTCCAGGGCCTCCCGGCCTCCCTCTCCATGCAGTTCCTCCTGTCCCTGCCTTACCTGACAGCCATGGCCCCCAAGAGTTGAAGGCTCTCTCCTCCCGCTCTCTTCTATGCCCTCATCAGAGGGCCCCCAAAACTTCCGGGTGCTCTCTCACAGCACTTAGAAGGGTGAGGCTGGGCTTGCTGGAGATTCCATGAACTTCCCCCAGGTCTAAGGGCCTCACAGAACACGCAAGAGACAGGCACTTGCTTCCCAATGCTGAGCTCAGGTCATTAAGTCACAGGGTCACTTTGCTCTGGAACCACCAAACCCACAGGGGATATTACTACTCCCTCCCCAGCTCTGGCCCAGGAAATACAGGGGTAGACTCCGGTTCAGAGCCCTCCCTCCCCTTCCACTACCATGTACATGGTCAATTCAAACTCTCACTTCCTTTCTCTCCTCAGCAACCCCTTCCGCCAGCCAGCAGCACCTTTATCTAGTGGGTGGGGGTGGGGAGGTGAGGTGGGTACTTGCTGTGGCTGATTGTCTCAAGCTCCTAAAATACTTGAACCCAAGGCTTTGCAATTAAAAGCTCATACGCTGCTGTCTCTGTCCTCCGGCTCCCTTTGACAGTCCTCCCTAGCCTCGGGGACAATGGAAGGTGCTGGGAATCCAAGCCAACACTTCATGTGCTCCTGCTACGTTTGTGTATATGACATACACTTCAGGTATGATCTGCAATATTCCAGTTCTCATTAACACCGGACCGGCCCAGAGTCTGACCGCACNAGCAAGGTCTGTGTCATGCAGAGAGGACAGCAGCCCATGTATCAGCCTTGAGCTGTTCTGCCTGATTCCCAATGGTGCAGACAGTCCTCCTATCATCACCTGGCTGCCACCAGCCCTCCACATGGCCTGACACGTCCAGGGCCTCCCGGCCTCCCTCTCCATGCAGTTCCTCCTGTCCCTGCCTTACCTGACAGCCATGGCCCCCAAGAGTTGAAGGCTCTCTCCTCCCGCTCTCTTCTATGCCCTCATCAGAGGGCCCCCAAAACTTCCGGGTGCTCTCTCACAGCACTTAGAAGGGTGAGGCTGGGCTTGCTGGAGATTCCATGAACTTCCCCCAGGTCTAAGGGCCTCACAGAACACGCAAGAGACAGGCACTTGCTTCCCAATGCTGAGCTCAGGTCATTAAGTCACAGGGTCACTTTGCTCTGGAACCACCAAACCCACAGGGGATATTACTACTCCCTCCCCAGCTCTGGCCCAGGAAATACAGGGGTAGACTCCGGTTCAGAGCCCTCCCTCCCCTTCCACTACCATGTACATGGTCAATTCAAACTCTCACTTCCTTTCTCTCCTCAGCAACCCCTTCCGCCAGCCAGCAGCACCTTTATCTAGTGGGTGGGGGTGGGGAGGTGAGGTGGGTACTTGCTGTGGCTGATTGTCTCAAGCTCCTAAAATACTTGAACCCAAGGCTTTGCAATTAAAAGCTCATACGCTGCTGTCTCTGTCCTCCGGCTCCCTTTGACAGTCCTCCCTAGCCTCGGGGACAATGGAAGGTGCTGGGAATCCAAGCCAACACTTCATGTGCTCCTGCTACGTTTGTGTATATGACATACACTTCAGGTATGATCTGCAATATTCCAGTTCTCATTAACACCGGACCGGCCCAGAGTCTGACCGCACTTGGCAATCATCTTCCAGCCCCGCCATAGACCCGCAGGCACAACTCGTGTGAGCACCTCAAGGCCGGTGCCCAGGAGCCCGTGGGCACAGGCCGCAAACCTCTGGCCTGAGGCAAGCTGCTTGGCTCCCGCGGGGCGTCTCAGACACCCAGGCCTGACTGCACAGCAAGGGAGCAGGCGCAGCAAGCCAGAGTTTGGGAGGCTCGTCTGCGGTGCCCTGTCCACATCAGGGCAGGAACGCTGCCAGGATCAACAGCGGGGCTCTGGCAAAGCCTCTGCTGGGCTCCCTCAACATTGTGGTCACCAACGGCCTGTGTTTTTTTCTGAGCTGTGGATTGTGAAAGGAACCTCCTGAGGTCTGGCACACAACTGATTTCTTAGAGGAAAGAGGATGGGGAGGTGATGCCTCTCTCCAAGGAGGCTGTGAACCCCGGCTGTTACTGCCTGGGAACGGCGTTACAACAGCGGTGGCCAACACTGAGGGTTTCCACTCACAGGACCATGCCACTGCCCCGGGGCGGGGGGGGAGGGGGGGGTGAAATCGAATCACAGAAATGCAAGTCCCAGGAGGACCTGGAGATGGCTGAGTCCAGATCTTTCATTTCACAAAGCAGGAAGCCAAAGCAGAACACTGGTCAATGTATAGCCACTGGGAAGCCTCCCCTTCTGTTCCATCATTTCCTTTGTGTGTTTTGCCTCTTGCTGAGTTTTAAAAGACACGAAGGGCAAGATGTGCCTTACTTTAGAAAATCCATACACCACCGACCTTTATAACGTATTGGCTTCAGATCTGGACTCGCCTCGATTGTCTCATGCAGCCAACCTTGGAAAGGGGCCTCAGCACACCACTTAGGTCAGGTGTGAGTCTGAGGCTACCTCAACCACAGGTCAAGTGGCTAGTCAGCCTGGCCAAGGGGGATCTGAACACACACACACACACACACACACACACACACACACACACACTTTACATAGGACACGTTATACATTTATATGTTGATGCACATTCACACACACACTTGTTTTGGTAGGATATAGAAGGCTCTAAAAATTTAAACAAACATATTTCCTGTGACTTCACAAATTTTTTATTCCCCATTACTGAAATTTATATATCTAAATTTTGAAGGTTCACTCTGAAAGCTATAAACTTGCCTTTATCTTCACTGGCTTTTAAAAAGGGGAAGAAATTCTTTTTATAGGTCAGGGAAGCCAGTAAAAAGTTAGACAGCCTTAAAACTGAATTCTGGCCAATGCAGTGACTAATTGTAAAACCTCGGGAAAAAATCCTTAAGCTTTCTAAAAGTCAGTGACCTCATCTGTAAAATGGGAGTAATAATAACAATCTTAACAGATTTTTCTAATAATTACGTAATAGCAGACAAGTACAGTCCTTGGCACAGTGCCTGGCTCGTAGCAAACACTCAGTAAATGAGGGATATATTGTAACATCATTACGGCCATTGCTTTTCTATCATTATTTCCTGAAATTTGCTATTGTGGTGTTTCAACTCTGCAATTTGTCTACCATTTCTTCCCAACAAATATCCTGAGTGCCTTTTTCAAAACTGGTAGCTGGATAGATTTTTGTCAGATGCTGACTGCCCCCTTTGATGGATATATGAGGAGGTCACAGCGAGAGGCCTGGGATCACATAAATTCCTTCCCCACACCAACTACTTTGCTCACAGCTTGCAGTATAAAAACACAACCTCAACACTGCAAAAAGGCACGAAAAAGCTCATAAAAAGTTGAGGGAAAATCTTTCGCTTCCAGTGGGATACAATATGTACATTCCTAACACAACTGAAACATTTTAACCTCAGGCTTTGAAGTCCTTGCTTCAGTTCACCAGCACCCACGGCCCCCCTCCCTGTCCAAAATAAGGGCAACATTGCCATCTACCGTTTTCATATCACAATCACCAAAGAGAAACTGCTCTTAAAGCCTTGAAAACTCCTCTAGCTTGGAAAACTAACAATTTAGTTGCTATTTCAGCTTCCAGAATAAACTGTTTTACATAGGTTCACTGTTTGACAGTCTCTTGTTGGAGACCGAGGTGGCTCGAGATTGAATATGAGTCTTGGCTAAAATTTGTCAGATTTCTTCTTCTCCCAAATTTTGAACCATGGGTATCTGTCCTCAAAGCTTGCACTCTCAATTTAGTTATATAGTATTTCCCCTTATCCCCAAGGGATATGTTGCAAGACTCCCCAGTGGATGTCTGAGACCACAGATAGTTCCAAACCCCACATACACTTTTTTCCTATACATACACACCTATTATAAAGTTTAATTTCTAAATTAGACACAGGAAGAGACTAAACAATAATCGTAAAACAGCTGCAATACTGTATGGTTGGCCCTTGAACAACACATGTTTTAGCTACAAAGGTCCACATGTACACAGATTTTTTCGTATATAAATACAGTACAATACTGCAAATGTATTTTCTCTTCCTTAGGACTTAGCATTTTGTTTTCTCTAGTTTTTTTCACTTGTACTACACAGTATAGAATCCCCAGAACACGCAAATACGTGCTGCTTGTTTCAGTTAGCCGTAAGGCTTTCAGTCAACAGTTGGCTATCAGTCGTTAAGTTTTGGGGGACACAAAAGTTACCCAAGGATTTTCCCACTGCGCTGGGGGCTGGGGCTCCTAACCCCTGTGTTCTTAATGGTCAACGGTACGAGAAGTTATGTGAATGTGGTCGCTCTCTCAAGATATCTTATTTTACTGTACTCACCCTTCTTGTGGTGATGAGAGATGATAAAACGCCTCAGCAGAAGGAGAGGAGCTGAATGACGCAGGCGTTGTCACGTGCTGTTTGCCTACTACTGACCTCCCGGTCATAGGTCATAAGGAGGACCACCTGCTTCCGGAGCGCAGTAATTAACACCAAGGGAAGCGAAACTGCCAATTAGGAAGGATCGCTATACTCAAAACTGACCTAACAAGTGGCCGTTTGTGTGTGGTTTGGTATCCTTGCCTTCCGAATCGGACAGACGGGGGACACAGGGAGGTGGGAGATGCCTGAGAGACGTTGAGGACTCAGTCTTTGTGGTTACTGCTTGAAAAGGAGGTATCCTTGCTTGACAGCCACATAAGACCCCACAAGAGCGCAGTCAGTGGTCTAGATCAGCCCCAGCTGGTCAGCTCTGCCCCAGCCCTGGATCATCGACCTGTTCCCCACCACACAACTGATAGCAGTGTCATCTCCTGAATGTAATTTTTTCCTCTGCTTCTGCCATGATGTTTTACGGCATACCAACCAATGACTAATACAGAGCTTTTCATTAACTGTAAAGTGGTTTTGGAAACAGTGTGTATGAAAGGCATTTTGCAAAAGCAAGCCCTAAGTACTGTGTGAAGTTGGAGAAGAGGTGCCCTTTCTACATTTGTGTACATGCTTGTCTGACNACACACACACACACACACACACACACACACACACACACACTTTACATAGGACACGTTATACATTTATATGTTGATGCACATTCACACACACACTTGTTTTGGTAGGATATAGAAGGCTCTAAAAATTTAAACAAACATATTTCCTGTGACTTCACAAATTTTTTATTCCCCATTACTGAAATTTATATATCTAAATTTTGAAGGTTCACTCTGAAAGCTATAAACTTGCCTTTATCTTCACTGGCTTTTAAAAAGGGGAAGAAATTCTTTTTATAGGTCAGGGAAGCCAGTAAAAAGTTAGACAGCCTTAAAACTGAATTCTGGCCAATGCAGTGACTAATTGTAAAACCTCGGGAAAAAATCCTTAAGCTTTCTAAAAGTCAGTGACCTCATCTGTAAAATGGGAGTAATAATAACAATCTTAACAGATTTTTCTAATAATTACGTAATAGCAGACAAGTACAGTCCTTGGCACAGTGCCTGGCTCGTAGCAAACACTCAGTAAATGGGGGATATATTGTAACATCATTACGGCCATTGCTTTTCTATCATTATTTCCTGAAATTTGCTATTGTGGTGTTTCAACTCTGCAATTTGTCTACCATTTCTTCCCAACAAATATCCTGAGTGCCTTTTTCAAAACTGGTAGCTGGATAGATTTTTGTCAGATGCTGACTGCCCCCTTTGATGGATATATGAGGAGGTCACAGCGAGAGGCCTGGGATCACATAAATTCCTTCCCCACACCAACTACTTTGCTCACAGCTTGCAGTATAAAAACACAACCTCAACACTGCAAAAAGGCACGAAAAAGCTCATAAAAAGTTGAGGGAAAATCTTTCGCTTCCAGTGGGATACAATATGTACATTCCTAACACAACTGAAACATTTTAACCTCAGGCTTTGAAGTCCTTGCTTCAGTTCACCAGCACCCACGGCCCCCCTCCCTGTCCAAAATAAGGGCAACATTGCCATCTACCGTTTTCATATCACAATCACCAAAGAGAAACTGCTCTTAAAGCCTTGAAAACTCCTCTAGCTTGGAAAACTAACAATTTAGTTGCTATTTCAGCTTCCAGAATAAACTGTTTTACATAGGTTCACTGTTTGACAGTCTCTTGTTGGAGACCGAGGTGGCTCGAGATTGAATATGAGTCTTGGCTAAAATTTGTCAGATTTCTTCTTCTCCCAAATTTTGAACCATGGGTATCTGTCCTCAAAGCTTGCACTCTCAATTTAGTTATATAGTATTTCCCCTTATCCCCAAGGGATATGTTGCAAGACTCCCCAGTGGATGTCTGAGACCACAGATAGTTCCAAACCCCACATACACTTTTTTCCTATACATACACACCTATTATAAAGTTTAATTTCTAAATTAGACACAGGAAGAGACTAAACAATAATCGTAAAACAGCTGCAATACTGTATGGTTGGCCCTTGAACAACACATGTTTTAGCTACAAAGGTCCACATGTACACAGATTTTTTCGTATATAAATACAGTACAATACTGCAAATGTATTTTCTCTTCCTTAGGACTTAGCATTTTGTTTTCTCTAGTTTTTTTCACTTGTACTACACAGTATAGAATCCCCAGAACACGCAAATACGTGCTGCTTGTTTCAGTTAGCCGTAAGGCTTTCAGTCAACAGTTGGCTATCAGTCGTTAAGTTTTGGGGGACACAAAAGTTACCCAAGGATTTTCCCACTGCGCTAGGGGCTGGGGCTCCTAACCCGTGTTCTTAATGGTCAACGGTACGAGAAGTTATGTGAATGTGGTCGCTCTCTCAAGATATCTTATTTTACTGTACTCACCCTTCTTGTGGTGATGAGAGATGATAAAACGCCTCAGCAGAAGGAGAGGAGCTGAATGACGCAGGCGTTGTCACGTGCTGTTTGCCTACTACTGACCTCCTGGTCATAGGTCATAAGGAGGACCACCTGCTTCCGGAGCGCAGTAATTAACACCAAGGGAAGCGAAACTGCCAATTAGGAAGGATCGCTATACTCAAAACTGACCTAACAAGTGGCCGTTTGTGTGTGGTTTGGTATCCTTGCCTTCCGAATCGGACAGACGGGGGACACAGGGAGGTGGGAGATGCCTGAGAGACGTTGAGGACTCAGTCTTTGTGGTTACTGCTTGAAAAGGAGGTATCCTTGCTTGACAGCCACATAAGACCCCACAAGAGCGCAGTCAGTGGTCTAGATCAGCCCCAGCTGGTCAGCTCTGCCCCAGCCCTGGATCATCGACCTGTTCCCCACCACACAACTGATAGCAGTGTCATCTCCTGAATGTAATTTTTTCCTCTGCTTCTGCCATGATGTTTTACGGCATACCAACCAATGACTAATACAGAGCTTTTCATTAACTGTAAAGTGGTTTTGGAAACAGTGTGTATGAAAGGCATTTTGCAAAAGCAAGCCCTAAGTACTGTGTGAAATTGGAGAAGAGGTGCCCTTTCTACATTTGTGTACATACTTGTCTGACTTTTTATTTTTCCATCACCTCACCTGGCACTGGGAAACATCCTTCATCTTGGAATGACTCTCTTTCACACTTAAGAGTTAGTTCAGTCTCTGGGGAACTGTTCTGACCCCTGGCTGTGTTCCTCAGATACTAAGTAAAGTTGTAAGACTCCTGTGGAATACTTTGGGAGGTGACAGTTCATTTTGCACGGACAATAAAGTAATAGAAGCTGCCTTTACCTCATACCAGGATAAACTGCACACCACCTCACAGAAAACAAGAAGCACTTTTCACATCATAGGCAGAAAGCAAAATGA
This sequence comes from Ailuropoda melanoleuca, assembly GCF_002007445.2. NCBI lineage: Eukaryota > Metazoa > Chordata > Mammalia > Carnivora > Ursidae > Ailuropoda > Ailuropoda melanoleuca. The sequence continues at coordinate 18,038,159 of NC_048220.1, read as the reverse complement.
TCTAGAACAAGTGGGATTTTTCACATCTTTGGAAGTATGTTTGTCTCCACCACAGGACAGGATGCCAGCCCCGAGATTCCAGCTCCTTTCTGGGGCCATCCCCCTCTTGGAGCCGGTATCAAAGTGGACACAGCCCGTGGCAAGCCATGGCACACTCTCAGGGGAGACAGTGTGGTTTACTTGAGAGTGGCACAGGGGACTTCGCAAAACCAAAGTTATTGGGGAAAGCAGGAAGGATCATGTTTGGAAAAAATGCTAACACCTGATCCCTATGTTCTTCCCCCCACCCCCCGCCCCGTGCTCATAATCACTCACAGATGCTGAGATGTTTAGCAACAGGCAACCTCAACTTCTAGAGTCCCCTAAGACACAAAGCTGTGGACACTTCAGCTCAGCTGCTCTGTTTCTTGTTTGACTGTAATTGTAAATTTAAATTAGGGGAAGGTTTTCTTTCTCATTTTTACCTTTTGACCCCTTGACCTATTTCTCCTATGCCCCCCACCCTCCTGCCTCTGATAACAACCAATCTATTCTTTGTATCTGTGAGCTTGGGTTTGTTCGTGGTGTTTTGATTCCACGTGCAAGAAAGATTGTATGGTATTGGTCTTTCTCTGTCTGACTTACTTCTCTCAGCGTAATACCCTCAAAGTCCATCCATGTTGTAGCAAATGATAGGCTTTTCTTCTTTTTTATGGATGAATACTATTCCATTGTATATGTGTGTATGTATGCATATATATGTATATATATGACTATACCGTATCTTCTTTATTAATTCATCTGTCTATAAATACTTCAGCTGTTTCCATATCTTGGCTATTATACATAATACTGCATTGAACTTGGGAATGCATATATCTTGTCAATTTAGTGTTTTCCTTTTCTTCAGATAAATCTCCAGAGTGGAATTGCTGGAGCATGTGGTGTTTTCATTTTTAATTGTTTGAGGAACCTCCGTAGGGTTTTCCACGGTGGCTGCACCAGTTTGCATTTCCATCAACAGTGCGCGAGGGTTCCCTTCCTCCGCATCCTCGCTGACACCTGTTGTTTCTTGTTTATTTGATAAACAACCAGGCTAACAGGTGTTGGTGAGGCAAAGCGTTTTAAAGAAAAGACCGAGCATAACCCCATCAGTATTCTCTTTTTTGCATATTTCCTTGCAGTTTTATGCTCTTTCAGCCAATTACAGAGAGGTGAATTAAAATTTGCAATATGATTATGGATTTGCCTATTTCTCCTGTGACATCTGCCAATTTTTACTTTATGTATTATGAGAATATGTTATCAAATGCATGTAAAATTTAAGTTATTATATCTCCCTTGTAAGTTGAACATTTTTATCTTTTAAGAGGAACCAACAACCATAGTTTCTGCATACAACTTCCTTTTGTCTGATATCGATAAAGCCACACTAGTCTTCTTTTCTTCAGACTTTACCACATACACAACACTTTCTATCCTTTTTCTTTCAACTACTATTTATCCTTATGATTTAGACATGTCTCTTGTTAAACAACATATGGTTAGGTTATTGTGTATCCAATGGGCATTTTTTTCCCTCTTAACTGGTGGATGCAATTCCTTTAGCTTTAGTGTAATTACATCTTTGGGTTTTCTATCTGTTCCTGCTATTCTAGGAAGAGTTTCTTTTTCTATCCTTGCTTTTCTTTGGTGTCCTTGAGTATTTTTCATATTGTTTTTCACTCTTCCAATTTGGAAGCTATCCAAATTTTTATTAAAATTAATATTTAAACTCTGTCTTGCTTTAAAAAAAAACCTACACAAGATATTACTATTTTTCTGGTCATTGCTTACTAATTGCTTTATTAACCATTCTCTTTTCTCTCTAATTATTCCTACACTAAGTGTTCTTTCTGGATTCACTTTATTTCCACCCAAAGTAACACTTTTGGAATTTTTCTTTTATGAGGATTGGTGGTGGAGAACTCAGTTTTTGTTGTCTGCACATGTCTTTATTTTATCCCATCTTTAAAATGTATTTTACTGTAAAATACATATTTATAATAAAATAAAAAGCAGTAAAAAATATTGATCATCTTGAAAGGAATGATAGCTTGACAACTGGTTTCTAAACGAGAGCAATAAAAGTCAGAAAATAATGGAATGATATATTTAACATGCTAAGAAACAAATAAGTGCTAACCTCGAATTCTTTTTTAAAGATTTTATTTATTTATTTATTTATTTATTTGAGAGAGAGAGAGAGAGTGTGTGTGTGTGTGTGCATGAGTGGGGAGAGGGGCAGAGGGAGACAATCTCAAGCAGGCTCCACGCTGAGCTCCAGATGCCCACATGGGCTAGATCTCATGACCCTGAGATCATGACCTGAGCCAAAATCAGGAGTAGGATGCTTAACCGACTGAGCCATCCAGGTGCCTCCATAGTATATTTGAGTTTTATAGGGGAACTTTCTCTGCCTAACAGTAGATCCCAAGTCCCTCCCCTGTCTTTACGAGCATAGTTTTACAGAGTCATACACTGTGAATTCAGTGTCATGGCTTCTGCCCTACCCCTCCTCCCACTGGTCAAAAATTCCGTCTTTGCCACTGTTCAGTTCCAGGGCCTGTAATTTGTAGAATGGAGACAATGGTGGTGAGGAGGGAGACTGGAAGTCTTTGGGACATGCTTGAATGGTTGATATTGAAAAGGGCTCAGAACAACTGGCAACAGAAAACAAATAACTAAACCCAGAACCTAAGGAAGAGTGAAAGAAAAGATGGTCTTGGAGTCATGTTCAAAATATGGAGGAAGGATGGCTAGTGGCTTCCCAGGGAGCTAATCTGTTTGTGAAGCAGTAATAAGAATAATAAGAATAAGAGATTCAGAAAGATAGTCTTAAGAGGTTTTCCAGTGCTTAACAATGGAGGAGCTCTTAATAAAGGTTTGAGAACTATCAGAAAAGATGGTGGTTGGTTTTCCAATAATTTATTGGATTTCAGAGTGACACTTCTTTGAACGAGAATCTCTATGGAGACTATGTTTATAAAACTGCCTGGTTTTATTTTGATTACACCATATGCCTCATGTGCTCATTTTTAATCAATGAATAATTGCTGTTCAAAATTTAAATGACATGATTTATCTAATCATTCCAAAATTTATTGAACATTTAGGATGTTTCTAATTGTTACGTCACTAGAGCGAATATCTTTTTTACTATAAAATATTTCTAGCCGGCACCTACTTTTGTCAAATCTTGACATTTTTTGCCATTGCTTCAGATCTCTTGTTTTTAAGAAAATGAAATTAAAGAGAAAAGAAAATTTAAAGACATGGTAGAAAGCCCATTCTTGATATAATACTGCCAGCCCCCTCCAAGAGGTGACCAGTAGTGTGAATTTGGTATTCTTCCTGGGCTGACTTTATACTTTTCCTATAGATGTAGGTATAAAAAGCAGGATGAAATATTACTTAGTATTTAAGACTTTTCCTAAATGTCATCATACTGTGTGTACAATTTTTTGTGTGTGCTTATACCATATATTTTTAAGTCATTTTTGAAATTTAGTCAGTTTGATACATGAAACTGTAATTGATTTATTTTAATTATTTATTGTATTTATTACATTTCACCTATCATTTCAAGGTGTGTGTAGTGGGAAGGTTTTCAGGGAACCAGGTCTGTAATATTACCGGAGCTAGAAGTCCTCCTCATCTTCACATACAGTTTTTAACTTCTTTTGCATTATGTCCTTCAGGAAGAAAAAACAAAACAAAACAAAAACCCAAAAAACCAAAACAACAACAACAAAAAAAACAAACAAAACTCCATGAGCAGAGATTATAAGATAAACACTTTCAGGTGCAGAGCCACCATTTCCATTGTAGTGATGGGCTCCCTAAGACCCTACTGGTAGATACTAACATTGTCATATTGCTTCCCAAGACAGCTGTAAAAATAAATTAGATTCACTACGAACACATTAACATATTTGATTATCATTTAAAGATGTTTCTTAATTTAGTAGATGTAAATGGCACTTCAAATTTGCTTTAATTTGTACTTATTCGAGTTTGCACTGGAGAGACTTTTTCCCTCTGGATAATTATTTGCATTTGCTTTCTCGTAAACTGGCATATAAAAAATTTTGAGGGATCTTTCCATTGGCTCAGCCTTTTGTGATCGCTTAAGGAAATGGCCTCTCCAGTTTGAGCCGAATATCTTTCACTGCCAAATGCACTTTTAATCCATACTCAGAATAGGCGAGGAATAACTTCTTCCTAATCAAAAACAGAGAGGTGGACGCTTTACATGGAAAAGCATCACATAACCACCCTACGTTGTCACTGTCGTTGAGCTAAAGTCAACAGAAGCACAGTGAGTAAGACTGATTGCAGATTAAATTCATTTTAACAAAATCCATAGAGGATCAGTTTTGTAACAAGGAACTGTCCTAAGGCAGTGGGGAGATAAGGAGCTTGCACTCTCTGCTATGTGCAGGATAAAGAGGAGGATTACCTAAGGGACGAGATTTCTTTCTTTCTGGTTCTTTTTCCAGCCCCACAGGACAGAAAGAAGATAAAGTAAGCGAGAAGGTCACCTCTCTGCTCTCAGGAGGCTGGTTGCCTCCCCAACACTGGTGAAGGAGGGAACTCCTCATTGGTGGCAATGGGGGTCCAAGGGTTTCCTGACCTTCGGACCCATGCTCAATACCAGGGCTGTCCCCCGAAGAGAACTCCAGTTTGTGGGCATTACTGGAAGCTTTTGACCCATTCGGTCAGCTGTCACTGTGACCTGACATAGTGGAGAGGCGTAAGCACTCTCTTTGCCAGCTCGTGGATTGGGCATGGCTTATCTCTTTTACCTCAGGCTTCTGCCCTGACCTCTGGACTTCCTTGCTGAGTGGATAGTCCCTCTGAGTACCAGCCTGGCCTTCAACTTGGGTTTCATGTTTTATCTATGCCTCCTCCGCCATCATCACATATGGTTGGTTTATAGAGATGAAGAGATATGTGTACACATATCTAAATAATACAAAAAGCTTCCTTCTCTACAATCTTCACGGACAACAATGCAGTCATAGACAGGATTTCTAATTCTCAGATAGACATGGAGTCATTAGAAAATGCTAGTTGCAATAGAGGAGGACTCTAAGGAATGAGGACTTCTCTGACCTCTCCCTACTACAAATTATTATGAAATAGCCTACAGCCCTCCAGCTCCTTTGGGCAAGGCACAAGGAGACTTGTATTCCAGTTGTGAACCAAGTAAGCCCTTGACAAGAGATGTGACAATCAAAACCGTAAGCTCTGCTTACTCACCATCTCTATCTGCCATGCCCATAAGAATAAGAATTAAAATAAAATGCACTTATCATTGAAGTGGAGCCACTATTTGAATGTGACTCCAGAGTAAGATGGAGACTTTGGTAACCATTCTTCCTTTTAAGTTAACAGACACTATTAATGCATGCGGTTATATTTGTCATAGCCCTACTGAAGTCTGAAAACATGGCTGAAACCATTTTTAAATAAAATAAAAAACACGATGACCTACAGCAGAGAGCAATTATAAAGAAATTTTTCAACATTCAAGCCAAGTAATGGACCTCCCTCACGGGCCTTAACTCCAATGTTTCAATAGATGCCAAGTACAGCACATACTCTTCTGAATTTCCTTTACTTCAACTTTCATTATGATTATGTTTATTACAAAATGCAATGCCAAATTGGCCTCCTTAGCTATTGGCCTTGCAATTTCAGAGTCTGTACAGTTCCTAAGATAGTGTAGATTATCTGCCACAAACATTCCGACCCATTTTGGGGTAGTGGGGTGAAGTTTCATTTCCCATACATTTTAGAATTAAGGCTTAAAAAAAAAAGAAAAAGGTTCTGCAGTTGACAAGTAATCATGTTTCCTTAGGGTGGGGGCTAGAATTCCGTCTCTTGAGTTTCAGCTGCGTCAGGACCCATTCTCTGAGGCCTTACTTCTACGTCATTATGTGGGATAATGTCTCCGTGCTCTGCGCTTGCTTCCCGGCACAGCAGGACAGCACGTCTGTCGAGCCTGGTGAGCTTCCTAGGACAACACTTCATGAAGGGCTTTGGACTGGGGGTCAGAAACCCCTGGTTCTAGTCCCAGATCTGCAACTTACTGAGGCCGGCCTCAATCATTTAGCCTCTGAAACTTCAGTTTCCTGCACCTGAAAATGTAGATAAAAATACCCACCTCGCACACCTCCCAAGATGAGGGGGGATCAAATAAGATCACGTGAAAACTCTTGGGATACACCATTAAATACACTTTTACATCTCCACCTTCGGGGAAGCCAGTTACGGCATAGTGTAGAGAAAAAGATTGGTTAGCGTTCTTTCAGTTCCAAGTACCAAAAATACAACTCCAACTGTTATAAGATTAATAAAAATATACTGGCTCAATATATAAAAATGAATTGGGGCGCCTGGGTGGCGCAATCGTTGGGCATCTGCCTTTGGCTCAGGGCGTGATTCTGCTGTTCTGGGATTGAGCCCCACATCAGGCTCCTCCACTGGGAGCCTGCTTCTTCCTCTCCCACTCCCCCTGCTTGTGTTCCCTCTCTCGCTGGCTGTCTCTCTGTCAAATGAATAAATAAAATCTTTAAAAAATATATATATATGTAAATGAATTGTATTCCTATATATTTGTAATGAGCTATCTGAACATAAAATTAAGAAAATAATTCCATTCACCATAGCATCAATAAGAATATCAATAAGAATGAAATACTTAGCAGTGCCCCCCCATGGCTCAGTCGGGGGTCCTTGGATGGTGCCCTGCATCAGGCTCCCTGCTCAGCGGGGGATCTGCTTCTCCCTCTCCCTCTGCCTACCACCCCGCCCCCTGCTCTCTGTATCACATAAATAATTTTAAAAATCATTGAAAAAAAAGAGGATTCATGGTTGCTTCACCATTAGCATTGATGCCAAGAGTCCCTTCCACCCAGTTCTATGAGTGCTAATTCTTAAGGTTTCACATCTATGTCTCCCCTTGTCTTCCCAGTGATCTGGCCTGCGATGCCAGGGGCACAGAGAGGTTTGCTGACTTGTCCTTGGTCACACAGAGCCTGGCATGCAACCTTCCTGTCTTGTGACCTTGCATTGTGGGCTAGTTGCCACTTGCCCTCACCCTGCCCCTTTTCCTTGATGAGAGCTCATAATTTCCTTCTCTTCCACTCTCATTTTGATGGAGCTGACCCATTCCTGGCTTTGGGGTTGATCACATGGCTCTGGCCTGGCTAGTCAGAGTGATTCGTACAAAAACAAGTTCATGGTCCCAGAGGGGCCAATGGCAGCCAGCCAGCCACAGGTTTTGCTGAATCTCTTGGGAGACAAGTGTGTTTTTTGCCTGAATTTTCTAAAGTGATTGTTATGGACTGAATGTCTGTGTCTTCCCCCAGATTCATATGTTGAAGCCCTAACTCCTAACGTAACCTTAGGTATCACCTAACACCCTCATTAGAAAAAATTTTAAAAACTAGTCTATAAAAGCAGATGTATAACACCTTGACCTGAGGATCAAAATGGATTTCACACTGGGGCACCCGGCTGGCTCAGATGGTAGAACAGGTGACTCTGGATCTTCGAGGTTGTGAGTCTGAGCCCCATGTTGGGTGCAGAGGTTACCCTAAAAATAAAATATTTTTAAAAAATGGGTTTCACAGAACTAGATGGGGGGGGAAATGATTTGCTGTCATAATCTCCGTCAGCCTCACTTCATTTTATGTACTATCAATAATAATGATGATGATGATGAATGTATTAATCATTTGGTCCATGTAAAAGTATCTCAAATCATCACAATGTATACTTTAAATATCTCACAATTTTTGTTGTCAACCATACCTCAATAAAGCTGAAATTAAGAAAATAATCTCATAGAACTGTTCTCAAGATTAAATACGAAAAAGCAGCATCCTTGAGCAACTCCGAGATCAGAAGCGACATCCTCGGATAACTCAGATGAGTCATACAGATGTGAGGTTACTGGGCTTGAAACATGAGGAACTTTCTCTCAAGCGTAACATCTCTAGGGAGAGGGAATTAAGTAGCAAACTCTCCCCTCTTGTAGGAGTGCTCATTAGTGCAAAGTTCTGGAGTCCCGTCAGGTTACAGTTTGAACCCTGGCTCCATCATTTTTAGACCCTGGGCCTCTGAGAACCTCAATTTACTCTTCCCTAATATGGAACAATTCCTACTCCAGCTGGGCTATTCTAGGATTAAAGAATAATGAAAAATGTCTGGCACCTAGTGTATTCAATCACCTAAGTCTTGCCCCATCCCTTTCCCCCATTTGCACGGCAAGAGTAGCCCATTCTACCCCCAATTATTCCCCAGGTCGGAGTTCGGTTACTCAAAATTGGACGTCACTAAATTCCTCTGCCAGGGTCCATGTCAGCCTGAGAAAAGCTGGAAAACTTTTCTAATCTTAGGGAGGCAAGAATGTGCTGAAAAGAGAACAGGAGCGTCTCCTCTGTCAGCTCAGGAGGGCCGGACTCCCGCCTTCCAACCTGAAAAGAGAGCGGAATAAGTATTCAAGTCACAGAAGTTGTTCGCCCCTGGAGCCACACGGGGGAGCCCCTGTTAGGGTAAACGCGGATGGCGGGGCCCCGGCATCCGCGGAGCACGCAGCCCGGACCCCCGCCGCACCCATTCCCCACCCGGTCGAGTCCTCCCTCCGCGGTTACCGCTTAATAAAACTCAAGTCAGAATAAGGAAGACTGTTTTTAAAAGGAGAAAATATTTTCAAGTCACGTTGTTTTCTTCAAAACACTCCCCCCTCCCAAATAAATACACAAAAGGGTGAAACTTGAGAAACGTCAGACGACAGAAGGGAATGAATGAAGTCACGACTACAGTTAGAGCAGCTGGAAGAGAGCGCTTGAGAAAGAAAGGGAGGGAGGGAGGGAGAGAGGAAATAAACCATCACGATTTCCTCTGTTGGTCTGCACCTGAGTCGGGGTGACCTGGTTAAGCAGGAATCCCCGCTCCATTGAGGACTCCCAGATTCTGTCAAATCTCAGAGTCACCTGTCTCGGAAAAGGACCTCTCAAAAGACTGGAGGTTTAATAATAAACAAGGATTTGCCTCCATTCGTGGACTTCCCGGCGCAAAGTTTTCTCAAAACAGCGGACACCTGTGAGACCGAAACGGGACTGTTCAATCATCCTCAAATAACAAAAACCACCGAGGAGCGTTTAAAGAGCATTTAAGATAACAGCCATTGCCTGGACTTGGCCGAGCAGGTGACTAATCCCTTAAGCAAACACTTAGACACCTAGCTAAACACTGGCTCCCTTTCCTCCTGGACTTGGCCGCGGCGCACCAGCGCCACTGCTCCCCGCCCACCTCCCTCTTCGCGCCGGCTTCTTGGCTCCCGTCGCGTGGGAGGGGCCTTTGAAAGAAGACGTCAGCGAGGGCACCCCTCGCCCAGCTCCCCATCCCCAGCTCCTCTCCCCTGTTCTTCCCCAGGGAATCTTCCTCTGCCCACCAGCTGCCCTCCCCCATCTCCCTAGCCGGCTGCCCTCTGCCGGATCCCTCCCCCATTCCCCC
>NC_048220.1:18016594-18028510 GCF_002007445.2 Ailuropoda melanoleuca | reverse complement strand
GCCTTAATTCCATGTATCCACTTCCCTGTCATCATCAGCCTTCTCCTTCAAATAATTTTTTCATTTCTTCATTCATTTAAAAATCCTGTATTGAAACCTACTGCCCCCAGCTAAGATAAGCCACTGGAGATAGGAAAGTATTAAGGAAGTTACTCAATCTAATTGGGAAATCACGTAACAATGGGACAGACTCAGAAGCTGCAGAAGGAATTTGGCAATGGAGGAAGCCAAGCAGGTTTGGGAAAAGGTGTTCATGTAGGATGAGGTGTTTAAATATGAATTAAACATAAGATATGGGGGTCGGGGAGTTGGACAATTAGCTGTTGAACCAATGAAATAATTCACCAGTAAAATGAGTGGGACCAGAAACTTCTTTGGAGACAGTACTTCAATTATGTTCAGTTCATTCCATGCTTCCTGTTTACTTAAGTTTTCTACTTCTTGCTGTGTCAATTTTAATAATCTTTCATTAAATGTCAATCCCTATGCACTGAAAATTTTTTTAGCAATTAAGTAGAGCATGCTTGAATAATTTCAAAATTTATATGCTTCATATATTCCTTTCCTTTTTTTACATTTTCCCTCATCTCTTGATTGGATTTCTGTTTCTTAGAAGAGACATACTTTTTGAATGTATTTATCACGTCCATTAACTTTCTCAGGTGTCATGACTGAAGAAACAAATGCAGAGAAGCAATGCTCTATGTTTTAATTCTCCCTCTCATTAGAAATGACCTAAATCACATGGATTTTTTTTCTTACAATCCTATAAAGGTACACTATAAAGTATCAACCTATGGAGATACTCATTAATTTCCAAAAGATACCTCTATCTTGCAAATAGCAGTCTATAAAGGGATAGTCATGTTCATACCTCTAACAGGCTTAAGTAATTCAAAATGTCAAAGTAACTCTTCTATTTGTAAAACCATGGCACAAAATGAGCTTCTTGGCAGAAAGCTGCATGCTGAGCTCAGGTTGCACAGAGAGCTGACATGTTCTGTTGGAGGAACTTGTGCTAGAATAACTGATAAACCAGAGCTATCTCTTAAACTTTGGGGCTCAAAGTCAACGACCCCAAGATCAAGAGTTGCATGCTCTACCAACTGAGCCAGCCAGGCTCCCCAATCTCTTGAACTTTTAAAATGTGACCTGGAAGAAAGTCATCGGTATAGTTCAGTGAAAGGAATATGATTTTCTGTTTACTACAGGAGACCATGTTTTTTCAGAGAAGTTAAGGAGGATAAAAGTACTGGAAGACCCCCCTGTGAGAGGAAATGGAAGTGTGGAGGAGACTTTCCAGAAGCTGACCCAGGTTCCCACCCTGACTCAGCTGCTCACTGTATCACAGCTCCTCTAAGCCTTGCTCCTCAACTCTACCGTGAGGAGAATACTTCCCACTCCAGAGGGGTCTGGTGAGAGTTAAATAAGTTAAAATATGTAAAGAGGTCGCATATGGGGAGTGCTCAGTTGATGAGAATCCTCTTTTCTCCCCTACCTTTCCTGAATTAGGAGGAAGAAGACAATACTCAACCCATCAAGGCACCAAGAGTGACTCCATCTTCGTGCTCAACACATAGGACAACCCATCACTCAATCCTTTTGATTTTTTTTCTCCAAAACATCTCAGACTTCTGCCTCTCTCCCACCTCAGTCTGGGGTCTAATGAGTATCTTCCCAAAGAGAAGTTAATCCTGCACCATGCTTCTTAGATTTGTTGGACTTGGTATTCAAGGGTAATAAGGTGAGCTGTTGAGATTTAAGGCAACATAATAGAGAAAATTAACCAGATTGTTTTCAGTTGTTTTCTGTCTGTTTTAATGAGGGAAGACTGCTATTATATTTCTAAATCGTTATTGCATTTCTAGATGCTGCAGGAAAAGCAAACACTTCTGTGATCTAGAGACCACTAGCTGGGCTTTTCTGCATTTTCCTGTTCACGAAGGCTTATCAAGTAAAAGGGAAGAGAAAGAAAAGCTGGTTCTTATTCTAGGGCTGGGGAGATCCTGCCCCATGCCGCGGGTAGGAGTTCCAGAGAGATACCACTCTAAGGAGAAAAGACAAAAATGGGTGCCACAAATGGAGTTGCGATGGACGAGCGGGTCAGAAATGCTCTGCCGAGCGCCCTCTGAGCACACACTTCGAGTTGTACACGTCGTCAAAGGCACGGCTGTGGAGCTGCTGGGCTGGGGTGGAAAGTGGGGAGGGAATAGATATTAAGCATTGAGCTGCAGAGCTTTGGGAACCTAGTAAAGGTGGTGGCAGCTCAGGGGTTTGGCCTGTAGAGCTGTCCACCTTGGACCCCTGGAGCAGCAGGCAGCCGGGGCAGAGTGAACATCTGAGGCCCTCCCCTCAGTTCCCAGACCACATAAACCCCAGACTCTATGGGCAAACCCAAGGGAGAGAGTATGGCCCCTGACATACACGGGGTTATTCTTGCTGCCAATATAGCATTTTCCCACTACAGTTGCTGCCTAACTACTTGTTTTTTTTCCCCCAGAAGCCATTGAGCCCTGTCCATGGTGACAGTCAAGAGCCTGTCTACTGAAGAGTAGACTTCACTACCTGCAGAGTAGACTTCACTACCTGCAGAGCCAAGTCAAGCCTAGAGAGGCAAACCAGAGAGAAGGAAAGATCGAGAGACAGAGCCCTAAGGATGCTGCTCTGAGTCTCTGCTTTCGGAGTCCCTGAACTCAGCTGTCTTCCTGGCCTTCCTTTTTCTGTTTGCCTGCTCTGCGTTCTATTCCTGCTACTGACAAACGTCTAGTTAATATAAAAGGAAAACTGTGAGGAATTTGGAGGGGAGGTCATTATTTGAGATCACAGCTGGCATGAGGGGAGATGGAAATAGGGGTACCCTGTGGAAGAAAGGCGGTGGGGCGTGAGTGAAGGAAGGGCAAAGGCAGTCATAAGGAAGGGAGAGTTAACCTGAAAAGCGGAGGATGTGAAGGGGAGGAATTTCACTCAGAACAGGGGTTCGGCAGGAGTACGGTAGGGTTTAACAAACTCTCCAGGCGATTCTGAAGCATACCACTGTTCTAGTTAGTGTTTCAATTCATAATACACCTGTGCTTTGTTACTATCAACTTTCTGAAAAAAGCCCCTGTGTGAAATTTACGTCAATAACACTGAACTCACAGGTGCACAGACAGTAAACAAAGGATTATCTTTACTGATGGGAAAGTCACAGACTGCTGCAAGGATGTAGGGTACACCTTTGAGATTGGTACCATGTAGCTCACAGATGCAGATTATGATCCGAGGATTTTAAAATTCAGAGAAAAAAATTAATTCCATTCTTCACAATCCACTGTTTCCCAGAAGGAAGTATGAGTGCAAGGCTTTTAGCCGTGAAGAGGCCAATCTTTCACAATCCTTGAATCTTTCTTGGAGCCTAACTTTCCACGCTCCCCCACCCCCTTTCCCAAATTATCCCTGTCATCTTTTAAATTTCTTAACTAGTGAAGTTTCTTAGGAACTCAAAGGAGAGTTGTCTAGACTTAAGCAAAAATGCTGAGGGCTTAAAATAAAAATAACCTGTGGCTTACTGGTCATTCAGATAAACTCCTATAGCTCCTTTTTAAACTGTAACTACATCCTTCAAAAATGGCTTAATTGGGGGCTAAACATATATATAAAAGAGCAAGTAAAATTGTCTCTCACGGAAGTGGTTAATATGCCTTGATGTGTATCGTATGTAAGTCAAAAACACTGTCTGCTTAATTTTAAAACTTTTCTGGTTTATCTGTTACTAGATAGAAGACAGAATGGCCCTGGAAACTGCTTCCCTTCAGACTGCGTAAGTGAATGCTTCTAGGACAAAATCTCCATGTTTCTCCCCCATCCCAAAAGCTTCAGTCATCTAATGAGATTCCGAGCAGTATTGAGTCATGGGCCTCTCTGTTTGCTTTCAGGGTCCATGGATCACTGATCCTATGCTGTGCATCAGAAAAGTACAATTTATTTTCCTTTGCAGCTGTGGTCGGAACATCTTGCTAATTTGCATTCGTATCTGAGAAGAGTGGAACAAAGGGTATGTGTGGACACGATGCTAGTTTTGGGGGATGAGCTCCTGATCTAGGAGTAGAGCCGGCACAAGTAAGGCTGCACAAGGGGGTGGGGGGAGGGACCAAGTCAGAGGCCTTCACCTTTTCCCTCAAACAATACTTGCTCATTCTTGTCTAACACAAATTCAAGGGTAGATTCAACAGGAGAAAATGGGCTTATGTTCTCAATACTCCCATTTAATTGCCTACCTGAAATGCCTATCACGCGTGAAAGGGGTGTCTGACCACCGCCTCCAGATTCCATAAACAGCGACAGGACTCAGATCTTTTAGGTATTTCAGTCGTCTACAAAGACAAGTATATCTAGTTAACCCACCAACACATTCTGTGTATCTCCTACCTAAACGAGCTAAACTAAACCGTACCTTCTGATGTTTCCCATCTTTACTTAAACTCCCATCTTTACTTAAACAGTCAAGCATGAAACTATCACATATTTGCTTGGAAACTACAACCATCCTGTTGATACCTAAAGGCAGAATTATATCAGAGACACTTAGCTTTTCTTTCTGGTGAAGGAACAAAAAATACCTGCTGGCTGGAAGGTGAACTCCATATCTGTTTTGAAAACCACTGGATGTTCGGATATCTGGAAATGCCGCATTCATAATTGCTCCTGATTCTCTTTTACCTCCCCAAAGAAGTCACTAGCCTGAATAGATTATTGGAAGGTAAGCAAGAAGCAAAGAGCATGCAATGGACGCGTACCTTTGGTTTCAGATCTATGAAGCCAGACTGCAGCCAATCTATTTCTCATTGGAATTCGCATTACCTGAGCACACACTCGGGGCAATACTGGATGACTAGTTTGGAAATGGCCAGACTATCCCAGCCCCCTCAACTATGGATCAGGCAGCCGTGAGTTCGCAATAGAGATATCCCCGGAGATGAAGGATCTGGGCTCTGGGCCAACATTCTTCACTGATTGAGCACATGACCCCGGGAAATTCCCTACATTGCTCCAAGTTGCTTTCCCAAGAGTAAGAAAGAGAAAAGTAACTGTCCTGCATATATAACACACTTACTGTCATGTTCAAATGAGAAGGTGAAAATGTTTTATAAAACCGTAAATCAGCTTAGCCAAAAATCTTCTCAAGGAAAGACAGGGACTATGGATCCATCTTAGTCTAGTTTCCTCATTCCTAAATGCATGATTTGGCCCCCAAAATAATTTTAAAAGAATTAGGAAAGTAAGATCACTTCTTAAAAAAATCAAAATGAGGCGCATCTTCTGTGGTTCAATCACACTGTCAAATATCAATAGTGATTATCTCAAAGGCTTAGGGATAGTGCACAATTTCAAACAACCTTCTAAGGTATGCATATTAAAGGTAAAAGCCACTAAAAAACTCAGACATCGTGAAATCACAGTTATATAAATAAGGGTACATCACAAAGTTGCCATAGATTTATAAAACAGATAAAATAGAAGAGTTAGACATTAAATAGTTTTAATGAATCCACTTCCTTTATTGCAGTAACCTCTGTACAAAGCAGCAACTGCAATACTCAACGTTAAAACATTAGAAAAGCATTTGTGTGACAGTTATAGTACAGTATTATCAAAATATGACATTTTCAAACTTAGTAGATAAACATCCACCAGAGCTCAAATCTTTAAATTATTTCCATAGTCTTTTAAAAATATGTAATGTCAGAAAGCATACAAAAAGAATGTAAAAGGAAACCTAGAATACAAATGAAATAATGTAACAAATAAATATCTGATTTAATTAACCATTAATCATCAGCTTAACACCACCATTCTCTCTAAACCCAGTGAGTATTCACCTATAGGAATAACAAACTGTCAAATGCCATTTCATATTTATTTCCAAGTTATCACCAATGATTAGAACTCAAAAAAAAC
The DNA here is from genome assembly GCF_002007445.2 of Ailuropoda melanoleuca. Classification (NCBI taxonomy): domain Eukaryota; kingdom Metazoa; phylum Chordata; class Mammalia; order Carnivora; family Ursidae; genus Ailuropoda; species Ailuropoda melanoleuca. The sequence continues at coordinate 18,022,573 of NC_048220.1, read as the reverse complement.
CTTTTGGCATGAAAATAATCAAATTCAGCATAAACAAAATAAACCAGAATAGCTTCAATACTAGCTAGCATCTCTAAGAAGTGCTGAACTTTATTAGAGTACTACAACGACCTTGAAAATTTTGACCTGGTGTCTAGTGTTAAGTGAAAGTAATGCATTTTTTTTTAAGTGAAAAGTTTCTTACATTATTTCACAGACAATATTACCCCCCCATTATGCATATTTAGATATATTTTATGTACTTTATACACATATGTTTGATGCATGACATTTGGTTCCTGCAGTACAGATCACAATGATGGTTTCCTGAATGGGAAAAATTAAAAAAAAAAATAAGTGTACCTGTGCACATTTCAAAATAGCAGCACTCAGTTCATGCCCTATTATCCATTTAAAAAGTTCAAACACGGTATGTTTACTGAATAAGATGACATTTCTACTGTCTTTCCTCCAAAACACTACAAAACCTGCAATAAATGGAACAACGCTGTGAGTTATAATGTAGGGAAAAAAAAAACCTGGAAAAACAATTACTTCAACATTCGAAATTCAAAATTATTATCAGATCCCCACTTTTCTATTCATTTCGTGTATGCTCACGCAGCAAAAATACTGCACTATTGACAACAGTAGTGATTTTATCGCTAACTATCCAGATTCATGAAAAACTGCATATAGTCTTCACCACTGAAAGTTATACCAATGAACTCACTGAACAGCACTGTAAAGGGTGTGTTCTCCGTTTCTCCCTGAACAGTAACTGTATGAAGTTACATGCACTTCAAATGATCACCTCTGTTCTCTGTGAAACCTGTCTCTTTCAATCTAATTTTGAACTTATGTTTACTGAAACCAAAAAATGTTAATCGAATGAATCTTGATCACTTTTAAATGCAAAAAACCAGCAACATAAATGTCATTATATATACACATATGCATCTGTGTATGCATATACACATACATACACACATACAGATATGCAGACATATATCCCTTGAAATGTTTTTAGGAAATCCTTCCTTGAATAAAAATGAAAACTTCACATTAATAATTGTATATAAAGCTTTTAGTAACAGTACGTACGCACTGTCAAAATTGTACTAGTAGACTATGTCAAAACAGACATTCCAAAAGCACAAACTGGCAGTTTTTCTTAACACAAAAGTTTTAAAGTATTAAGAATGGATTAAATTTAAATGTTCAGAATAATCTGTTCAAACCTGAGTATATTAATTAAGACTAAGTGTACTTGACAATTGAATGAATTAAGCCTAAAAACATTTCACAAAGAAACCAGTGGTCCATTTAACCATTTGATGAAACACTAAATAGTTTAATGATTTATAAAGGATGTGTATAGTGGAATTCCACATATTGTTTATTGAAATATTCTATTTAATGACATTGCTTTGTCTAATTTTCCTTGAGAAAAATCTTTTAGCATTTCTTAAAAGTCCCTCAAGATTTGAGGAAAACTATAAATTAGGACAGATCTCTCTTCTAATAGATACAAATCATTTTGAGGACTTTGGTCTAAAGAATGACAACAGGGGATTTTTCAGCATGGTATACAGAAGTACTGAATAAATCTTCAACCTTCTCTAAGATTTCAAATAAAAATACAAATAACAGCCAATTAGAGATTTAAAAAAAAAGAAAGGTTTATTGGGTCTTTTTTCCCTAGATCTACATTTTATACATACCCAGACAAACCCAACCTTGGGGTCACTTTTTGGCTACGATTTTTGTTTGTATTGTTTTGTTTTGTTCGCATTTTTTATTAACTTGCCCTAATTCTCACCTTTAGTATCTAACAGATACCTTTATAAAAGTAATAGAAAACATACAGTACTCAACACTAATTGGTCAATGGAAGAAGAAAAGCAGTGTCCATTTCATTTTAAGGTGGGAGAGACTAGAAACGAAATAACAGCTAAAGGCAAAATTTGACATTCTATAAATTTATAAAAGAGGATATATGGATGAAATTTGGTTAATTTCAGAAGGCACCTCAAGGCTAAAGGCTTTTTGTACTCCTTTCATCAATCACAAAATAACCCACTTTTATTGCTATTCAAGTAGCAAAGGAAAACTTTACTCTCGTGAGCCTCAGTCCAACAATGAGGAATCATCATCATTCATTAAGACTGAAATACAGAACTGACTAAAACTGAAGTCTCCATACACATATCAGTGAAGCAACGTCCCTGTGTGCTTTCAAATCAATGAAAAAGTGAAAGAAAAGTCACAGTTCGCCATTGTGATGTTAATGTGTCTTTGAAGATTTCAGTGACTTCACTAGGCACTCAAGTACCATCTGGAGGGCTATCCACTGTACTGGGGCATTTAAGAATAGAAGGTAAGGACACTCTGATGATTCCCACGGACTAGGAGAATTGGTGGTAGGTCCTTCGAAAGAGCTTCTAACCATGCCATATAGAGAGCACTAGACACAGCACCTTTCCGGGCAACTGGCAGACTCCTGGTATCAAAAAGCGAAAGAAAATTAGGTAATGCATTAAGCTGAGAAAAATAAAATGTAATAAAAATTATATATTGAGTCACGAATAATAGTAACTAAAAAGTACAGTGCTTACACATTATTTTGGAGTGCAGGCAAATTATGAACATGGTGTAGCAATCACTATACTCATATCACTATTCCCCCTTTTCCATGTTTGAACAAAAGATTTTTAAAAAATTTATCTAATAAGAACAGAAATGAGTATTTCTATAAACTGCAACACATTTAGTATCTAACATTAAACCTCCCATTTCCCCTTCTTCAATAAGGACAGAATTCTTCTGGGAGAAAGGGATGTTTCTACCTAAATTAAGAAAGCAGAAACCACACATGGATAAATGAGATTCAAACATAATTAATTCTACATATTAGTTCTCAGCTCTTCGTGTCTTTCTGGGCTTTCATTTGTATCTGTAGATAATAGTAGTAGTAATCAGCTGCTCCAGAGAGTGTTTCTCTCTAGATTTCTGGGTTTTAACATATTCCATTACAGATACCTGATCAGTAGCAGCAAAGCTTGAAATTTCCTGTTTTGTTTTTTGTTAATCAAAATAACAATCCTTTGGTATTACTTTATTTCATCATTTGCCATATTTTTGGAGGCCTGAACTTTTTTTTTTTAACCTATTTAAGGACCCCAGCTCCAAGATGGAGAAAATTTGGGTTCAAGTAATATGTAGCTAATCTTAGTGAAAGAAAAGCCAGATAGTATCTATATCCACATGGAAGACAAAACGTCTGTATGTAATGTTTATGTGTGGGAACATGGGGCTGCAGATTCAGACAGGAACCACTTTTTAAATTTAATCCCCAAGACAACTCTGTGGTATTACTTCTAGGAGGATGTTGGCCGGGGTCCAAATTTTCTTTTTTTTAAGATTTTATTTTCTTTTAATTATTTCAAGTACAATCTACGTAGCCCCAAGGTGGAGTTCGAACTCACGACCCCAACACCAAGAGTCAAATGGCTCTAACTGACTGAGCTAGCCACGTGTCCTACACCTCACCCTAGGGTCCAAATTTTAACTTGAGGCCCTCATACCTCACATATGCTTAATGCCTATGCTGTACTGTCCTTCAAGCCAAGGAATTTTTAAAAGGTGGGAAAAAAGATAAAGGAAAAATTCCAGAATAAACTATTATGATAAAGAATTACTTAAATTCTTGCTTTTCTTTCCTCCTGCCTTAAATGATTTCTCCATATGCTTAAAGCAAAGCGTATTAACAAAAGTCTGTGTTTTCTTCCTTCTATCTAGTTAAGTTATTACTGGGGTTTATATAGGTATGTACTTGGTATGGAAATTGATCCTAATTGCATGATCCTAAAAAAAAAAAAAGAACTAATGATTTATACACACTGTTCACATACAGATCCAACTTAGAGGAGACTGAATTTACACAACTAGTTCCTCCTGTAACAAACGACAGTTCTTGATACTTACAAGACGATTTCCTTATTTAAAAAAAAAAATCCATGGAATATTAAGGAAAAGAAAGCAGAAGAGACAGCTACCTTGGTCTTATAGAGTTCAAGCTCATTGTCTGTTATTCGCCACGGTTCATCTTCTTTCATTTTATCTGCAATATCTTGTTCTTTGTCATCTTCATGAAGTCTGTATGGCTCAATCATTTCATCAAAAGCTACAATACTTTAATAAAAAAAAAAACAGACAGAATACTGACAATTAACCTCAATTTGAATTCCTTAACACTAAGATCTCCAATGCTAAATTAGACCTTGAGAAGTAGTGTTTTCCATCTATTATGCTCATTTCCCTACCCTGATTTGTAACCATCACTTCGGCAACTTATTCAGAAAACAGCAACTGCTAGTTTCTCAAACTGATAAGAAATTTTGAACTGTATTCACATAATAGAATTGCAAGTTCAACTGCTCACACCCACCCCTCTGTATTTACCCCCTGCTCCTATGCCCACCGTCCTCAACCTACGTACATTTCCATCACAGTAGCTAACGTGATCCTTTTGAGCAATATGTCAAATTGTATTGCTCCTTTACTCAAAATACTCAAAAGCTTTCCTAGTTTAAGTACCAATGAATATAAAGACGAATAGTAGTAGAAAAGGTATTAGAATATTCTGAAGAGAGGAGTGGGCAGATACTGAACATTTAAGATGCAGAATTAATCTCTAGGTCCCCAGATACTTAATAGGGTAAAAGACAGTAAAAAAACATCAACATTCTAATCCTCTATGAATGTGAAAAACATTTTTCAGTATCAAGTCTCATACAAAGCTCCTGGTATATATTATTTTATAAAAGGAAATAAATCCTTCCCTGATCATAACCTTACCAAGTATACCTGGTTATTTTCTATTTAATTCTTTACACTAGCTTCATCATTTATTCAACATTCGAGAATAATTAAAATTATGCCTGTTGGTATAANCTGACTGAGCTAGCCACGTGTCCTACACCTCACCCTAGGGTCCAAATTTTAACTTGAGGCCCTCATACCTCACATATGCTTAATGCCTATGCTGTACTGTCCTTCAAGCCAAGGAATTTTTAAAAGGTGGGAAAAAAGATAAAGGAAAAATTCCAGAATAAACTATTATGATAAAGAATTACTTAAATTCTTGCTTTTCTTTCCTCCTGCCTTAAATGATTTCTCCATATGCTTAAAGCAAAGCGTATTAACAAAAGTCTGTGTTTTCTTCCTTCTATCTAGTTAAGTTATTACTGGGGTTTATATAGGTATGTACTTGGTATGGAAATTGATCCTAATTGCATGATCCTAAAATGAATGCTCAAGAAAATCTGAGTATAGACAAGTACTTACATGACAATGATATTAGCTGTACTTGAATGTTCCTTTAATAATTCGTTTAACCTGATCTGCCGGTAGGTCTGAAATCAAACAGGACAAAGTCATTCCTGGACCATTTGAAAAGCGGAATTTAGTGTAGTTCACAGAACTATAAGTAAACAAAAAGAAACTAAAAGAGTTTTGCTGTAATAAAAATACCTGTCCCTTAATTTAGAAAAGAACTAATGATTTAAAAAAGTTAAAAATTGAGCTACCCTATGACCCAGCCATTGCACTACTGGGTATTTACCCCAAAGATACAGACATAGTGAAGAGAAGGGCCATAGGCACCCCAATGTTCATAGCAGCATTGTCCACAATAGCTAAATTGTGGAAGGAGCCGAGATGCCCTTCAACAGATGACTGGATTAAGAAGATGTAGTCCATATATACAATGGAATATTACTCAGCTATCAAAAAGAATGATTTCTCAACTTTTGCTGCAACATGGACGGCACTGGAGGAGATAATGCTAAGTGAAATAAGTCAAGCAGAGAAAGACAATTATCATATGATTTCTCTCATCTATGGAACATAAGAACTAGGAGGATCGGTAGGGGAAGAAAGGGATAAAGAAAAGGGGGGTAATCAGAAGGGGGAATGAAACATGAGAGACTATGGACT
>NC_048220.1:17873393-18016379 GCF_002007445.2 Ailuropoda melanoleuca | reverse complement strand
AAAAAAAAAACAGACAGAATACTGACAATTAACCTCAATTTGAATTCCTTAACACTAAGATCTCCAATGCTAAATTAGACCTTGAGAAGTAGTGTTTTCCATCTATTATGCTCATTTCCCTACCCTGATTTGTAACCATCACTTCGGCAACTTATTCAGAAAACAGCAACTGCTAGTTTCTCAAACTGATAAGAAATTTTGAACTGTATTCACATAATAGAATTGCAAGTTCAACTGCTCACACCCACCCCTCTGTATTTACCCCCTGCTCCTATGCCCACCGTCCTCAACCTACGTACATTTCCATCACAGTAGCTAACGTGATCCTTTTGAGCAATATGTCAAATTGTATTGCTCCTTTACTCAAAATACTCAAAAGCTTTCCTAGTTTAAGTACCAATGAATATAAAGACGAATAGTAGTAGAAAAGGTATTAGAATATTCTGAAGAGAGGAGTGGGCAGATACTGAACATTTAAGATGCAGAATTAATCTCTAGGTCCCCAGATACTTAATAGGGTAAAAGACAGTAAAAAAACATCAACATTCTAATCCTCTATGAATGTGAAAAACATTTTTCAGTATCAAGTCTCATACAAAGCTCCTGGTATATATTATTTTATAAAAGGAAATAAATCCTTCCCTGATCATAACCTTACCAAGTATACCTGGTTATTTTCTATTTAATTCTTTACACTAGCTTCATCATTTATTCAACATTCGAGAATAATTAAAATTATGCCTGTTGGTATAAATATATACATAATTACAACATCCTCTATGTACCATTTTCAGGTAGAATATTCCATGAGTATACTTTTCTTTGACTCTTGAGAATTCTGAATGTAACTATTATAGGCAAATTCTTAGATTCTCCTATTTTAGTAATAAAGCAAAATAGTAAAAAGTAGTACATAACATGGAGTAGGGACTGAGTGGTGGTCATGGATATAGGCATGAACAGTGGAAATTTAAAGAACCATGTGGCATTTCTGTGGCATTAGGATTTTCGGAAATTCCTTATACAACAGTAGTTGAATTCTCTGAAAACCGAAAGCCCTTCAGACTTCCTCTGGGATCTGTTTCAGGCATGCCAACCATCAGTGTCAGATTAGAAAGAGTTGACTTCACATCTAACTAACAGCAGGCAAAACCCCAGGTAATTAGTTGAAGCTGAATGATCTGTTACTGGAATATCTGAGTAGGCCATCCATAAAAGAATCATTAGAAATTTGCACAGAGTAATTGATCCAACAACTTACTTTTCTTTCTTTGGTTTAGTATTAATATCTCCTAAGACCATGATATCAGAGAAGTCTATCCGGAACTTGCTAAGCAAAGTAGCCATCCTAAAACAAGAACGAACAGCATTGAGATACACGAAAGCTGTACGCAAGTATTTTTATTCTATTTAGGGCTGAATCACTATACCTGAAAAAGCATGATTTATAGGAAAACTGTATCAGGTGCTAAACAAAAAGTCCATCTGACTTAATTCACATTGTATGTTCACCTAAGGAGACATCTAAATTCCCCGAGTAGAGACTCCTGTTACATTCTTTTACTTTCTCTGAATCTCATCTTAGTATCCAATAAAGAACGGGTAGAGCAAGACATTAATAATGAAATCTGAATGGCAACTAGTTTTTAAATTTAATTTTTTTCATGGGGAGTGAGAGAAACAGATCTCCAGTTACAGAACGAACAAGCCGCAAGGATGAAAGGTACAGCACGGGGAACAGTGAGTGGTATTTCCTAGCGCTGCCTGGTGACAGATGGCAGCGGCCCCTGTGGAGAGCACAGCATGACACACGGACATACTGAATCACCCTACTGTGCTGCAGCTAATGTAACCCTGTGTGTCAGCTCTACCTCAGTAAAGACTTTTTTAGACAAAATTATATTGGCAAGTATATGGATTTCAGCAAAAACTAGTAAACACTTGTAAGCTTAATTATTTTTGGATTATTCTTCCATCCATGAAGAATGCATATCTCAAGGTCTAAATAGGACTTTTTGGGGCCAAACTAAGGCTATAACTGATGGCAAATGAAGTTCACAGAATTTTGAGGTGGGGGGACTGGGACAGACATGAAAAAGGGGCTCCAATAAGCCTCTGAGTTTTCAATAAAGAAATATGTTTTTGGAGGCAGAGATGGCAGTGAAGCCTTGGAGGCAAAAATAGAAAGTGGAAACATACATCAGGAAAAGCAGTTAGCAAAACAGGATTCTATCTTCAATAAAATGAGTTTTCTAAATTAAGATATTAGAAAACAGACTGGCTACAGGTTTAACTTTTAAATTATTTCTACTATTTCTTGCATACTTCACTGTTTGAGATGAGTCAACACTTCGCTGAATTCCAGTATAAATCTACTACGTGCGTAGTAGATATTTGTGTTAGGGCCCACAAACCTCAAATCAAAGATACGAAAATCAATATAAAATGAGCCCCAGAACGCAATGAGTGGTACCAAGTATGTTGTTATTCAGGAAGGAAGGGCAATAACCGATGGGGAGACAAGGGTAAAAAAAAAAGAAAAAAAAAGAAAAAAAAAAAGAGGAAAGGTATTATGAAGAAAGTGATAGCAATGCAGGACGTGAAAGGATGGAGCATTTCCACAGAGAAGAGCTATTTCTAGTAGAGATGAGGAAAGAGTAGGAAGGAATACGAGTCTGAAATTGCGTGCTTGTTTAGGGCAGGCGCAGAACTGTAAATTGAAGTCTAAGGCAGAGTTGGGGGAACAGGACAGACCTCCGATGGTATGTAACAGAGAGGAAATTGAAAGTATTTTGGGCAGAGGAATCATATGATCAGAGCTCTGGTTTCCAAATGTGAGCTCAGGAGCAGTGTGTACAATATATGCTGAAAAGGTCAAAGACAAGACACGGGGTACTTAGCGAGGCTCTGGAACCAGAACTAGAATGGTGACAGCACAGGGGAAATCAGTGGGTGACAATGGCATTCTGCGTTTCTGGTGTCTGCAAGTCTACAAAATGTATCTTACATGTGAGTATGTAATTTGGGGGCACATCCCTGATTTTGATTTAAAAAGGTGCTTAACAGTCTAATGCTCCAAGTTTTTAGTACTTTCTAAAATGTCAGCATAGGAAAAAATAATAGCGCTAAGTACCTACAACTTCAACAGGAAGACTAAAGAGAATGTGGTCTATTACTCCACAAAAAAAAAAAAAAAAAAAAAAAAAAAGAGAGAGAATGTGGTTTTATTGGTTTAGCTAGAATTTTTAGCTTCAGTATAGAACAGGGCAACATGACTGACATTTTCTGGACTGTCTCTGTTTTATCCTATCAAATAAATACTGTAATGTACTGCAATAATGAAATATATACTGGAATAAGATAAGTGCTCTTCAGTTTAAGTTAGACTTACGCTCTCCGGTCATGGTCTATTCGATTTATTTTCCCACCAATGAATACTCTGATCTTACAGTCTTTCCACTTTTTCTTGGTAGTCAGAAGATAAGGTATCAATAAAGTCAAACCTGAATCACAAAAACATAAAAAATCATTTGCTATATGTTAATTTCTCAATTAAGAACTTTTAAGTCAATTTAATCTCTAAAAACACGTTTACTACAACTCAGCATTAAAGACAATTTTTCTTTCCGTCCTTCCTTAATAATAAGCCCAACANTTAATTTCTCAATTAAGAACTTTTAAGTCAATTTAATCTCTAAAAACACGTTTACTACAACTCAGCATTAAACACAATTTTTCTTTCCGTCCTTCCTTAATAATTCGGCCAAAAAGCCATGAGGTAGACCTGAACAAAGAGGAAAGCCCAACGGAGTCGGGCCCATGTGAGGAAGGCAGCGAGGTGGGGAGAGTGGCCTGGCAGTCAGGAGATCAGTCACAATACAGAAGGAATAAGGAAAAGGGAGAATTCACTGAACCTAATGGAAGCCAGGTTTCTCTCTGAAATGAGAAATACAACAAGGGAGAAGCTAGTCTGAAGCCTGCAATGTTGAACTGGAATTGGTTTTCAATCTATACCTACATATACAAACATATACATGTGTGTTTCTGAGACCCGTCCACTGAGAGGGCCTGGGGCAGCAGGGACCCCCTAGTAGCCACAAGCATATTTAATGCCATGATCATTGTTCCTAAATATTATTCTCCACTAAAAGCAATCCGGGCTCCTTGGGCAGACAGTGATTCAATGGCTGGTGCGGGCCAAGTACAAAAGTGAGCCTAGAACATCTCATTATTTCAGAAAATAAAAAACAACAGGGAAATGACAAGCAGACATACAAGTTAGCCTCCAGAGGATCTTGCTAGCCAAATACGGGAACAATGTGGACATCAAAACAAATCATGAGGATGGCAAATCATCTACTGAATACAATGGGAATTGATGAATCCACAAGGACAGAAATAAGGAGAAGGCTCTTCCTTACAATAAAATGTCAACTAATAAATGAGGAAGAATTAACAGGATTGGAAAATCATCATTTGACAACCACAAACACACCACACCAACAATAGCAAGAGGCAAAACCATCAATGGAGGCTACAGATGGTGGGTGGTAAAAGTTGCAGTAATAATGGTCTATTTACATAACCCCAAAGTACCTTCCCATCCCCTAATACGGGTAACTACACAAAGGGAAACAGTCACTTTTCATTCTCAAGATCTAGTGAAAACCAGCTTACTGAGTGGTCAAAGTGAACTTCACCAATGATGAGGCAAATCAACATCATGAGCTCCCTGACGAAATACAGACAGAAGAGCAAGGCATCGCTGCTGTGCAATTTCTTCCAAAATGACGTAACTTGAACCAATTATGATGAAAGATCAAATGGTACTTCAAATCTAGTGACATTCTAAAAATGGTCAGTAATATTAAAAAAAATGTTAAGGTCATGAGCTCAAGGAAGAACTGGTCAACTTCCAAAGTGAAGGACACTGAAGAGATAACAATTAAGCCTGACGCCTGATTCTGAAATCAATCCTGTTGCTTTGGGGAATGTTGTCTGTGACTGAAACATACACGCCATTTCTCAATACCATTCCCACAACTTCAGTTTATGTAAAATTGCTAAAAAGCATATTAACAACCTTACCTCCATCATCAAAAAGCCACCAGACGTCAATAGTGTTCTTCCCTTGTTTTTTCTGAAACTGAGTACTAGCTTCAAGAAGCTTTTGGTCAGCCACATTTAAGGGCACAGCAGGGCCTTTGGATTCTAAAGGATTAAGCAGAAAAATAAGATGTAAGGGAGATAAATATTAAGTCCCTTTTGCTGAATTCCTATAGTTTCCTAACTTTTGTGTATTTAAATATTTATAATGCAGATAATTGTATATGGAGTCCATCATAAGCTTTCAGTTGTTTAAAATTTAAATGTACTTTTTGAAAAATGGTTACGGATAAATATATCTTTACAAGAGCTAAACTCATCCAAAGTATCTTGTCTAATTTCTAACATTTTGAAGCATTGTGAAAGAAAGAGAATCATAAATACCAATCAAGAAAATTGTAACTGATTGCTAGATTTTAATTTTTGAGAAGCCACTTTAGGCTAACTGGACAAATTAATTTTATGCCTATTCTGTGAACATATTTCTTTTGTAATGTGGTTCCTCAATAATATAAAGATCAAAAAAATTTCTTAACACATAGTGTTGTTATAAATAATATAAAAGACAGAAGGAAGTGGAAGACAAATGAATACAATCTAATGATTATCACAGTGAAACCTCCAAGTCTAAAGAAGGACACCCTCATCTTGACCTAACTTGTCCCCTCAGTATGTGATGCCCAAAGAAAAAAGCCATACAACGACACATCTTTCTTTGAAGCACAGAAAGATGGTGGGAACTCCTTGGAAGGGCACCGTCTGCTGCAGGTCTCAAGAATAAAACACCAAGGGAGTTCCCATTTATAGTCCCAGGAATTAAAAAATTAAAAAAAAAATCAGCACTGACTCTATGAGCAAGCAAATGACCATTATGAGACTCCTACACTAAATTTTTAATAGCAGGAATCCAAGGAGGAAACCCGATCACTTCTGCAGGATGTGTCATTCACTTCTCATGCTGCCATGATGCACGCAAACATGACGAATGATTTTGCATGATGACATAATATGGCTGCCAAACCACACTGCTCCGTAACTCTCACCTCTATCTCCTTCTCATAAAAGTCATGCACGGGGACATGACTGTGTATCTCCCAAACGCAGCAGGGCTGTGAGAAATATTGTAATTTTTGAAATGAAAAATATATTAGTATCAAAATTAAGGGCTTGGCTGGGTACAACTGATGGTAAAGAATGCAAGTGACACTGGCAAAGAGACCCATTTCAGTGTCTCTGCTTATCATCTGAACCATGCAGTTTAAAATAAAAAAACTAATATTGACAATCAGGGTTTGAGTATTTCAGAAATGCTAAGATGATTTAAAATAATTTTTCTTTCATGTAATACCTTTCCCTGGGATGATTTAACTTTTTTAGGTGAACTAAAGATGATTTTTTTTTTCTAATCTGCATTCAATAAATAACTGTAACATCACCTCGCCATGGAAATAAAAACTCAGGTAAAAAATAAAATAGCAGAGTTGGAGTTAAAGAGTTAACAGTATGAAAAAGGGGATTAAAATAAAATGATGAAAAATGCCTGCCTTTTTTCAACAGTGGTTGAGTTGGAGTCTTGCCATCCTCTTCCTCATCTAGATTATGTTTAAAAAACACAAAATATAAGTTAATTGCCTTTATGTTAATAAAATAATGAAAATGTAAATAGAGCACATTTATAAACAAAGCACAGTATGAAGAGACAGTCTGTGAAAAATAATCAAGACTGAAGATACGTATTGTCTACACTGAATGTTGAGGATTTTTAAAAGCAAACATATCTTTAGACCCCCTCCAAGAGGGCCACTGATTAACACTCACCCCTAAAGTTTATTCCTGTAAAACTGATAAAAAAACTTCCGCAGGATTTTTAAACTTTTAAATTTTCATACTTGAAATCGGTTGAAAAGATTCAGAACTATGGCTTATAGAATAGAAATATGACATTAAAAAAGGACATTGCAGATAATATCTATATTTTAATCACTGCCACTGCATCACTGTGCAAATGATCTGAAAAGTGATTTTAGAAACATAAAATGGATATTTGGTGTTTGTAAAAGTTAATCACTTGAAATAATAAGGAATTTGATCAGAGACAGTCTTTTGGTTTATATAAAATACCAGGTTATACAGGTCTACAAAAATATATATATATACATAAAATATAAGCATATATATATGTTTATGCATATACATATATATGCACGCAAGTACTGGTTCATCTATATTTCAATATCTGTAAGTATTTTCTTGAGTTAACGGTTTTCCTAATCTCCCTAGTTTTTTTCTTCATATAAGCTTCCTTTCGTTGTCTGAGGCATAGAGAAGTCCCGACTTGGACAGGAAGGAGTTCACTGCTCTTGAGTCAGTGGCTCCCAGGATTCCAGTATTATACCTTTAATTCTCTTCCTGGCTGTGTGAGCTTGAACTAGTTAACTCCTCACCTTCCTTGTTAGTAAGAAGGGTGAAGGATACCTACCTCTTCAGATCGTTATGCTGCAAGCATGAAAGCACTCATCTCAGTGCCTAGCACAAAGTAAGCATTCAAAGGGCACTCTTTTTGTCCCCTTGCCTTCTGTGTGCCCCAATAACCAAGACAGACATACCAAACATCTAGTATTATGTAATAATTACACGAGAATGCTTGTCTGAAGACTTCAAATAGTATATGTAATACATGTAATATATATTATGTTATATATATAACATATATTAATATAATTATGTAATAATTACACAAGAATGCTTGAAGTCTGAAGACTTCAAATTATATAAACTTTTCTACAGTTTCTAGGCTAATTTTTAAAATAACTGGCTAGAGAGAAAAACACAAATTAAAATAAATACTATTTTTGGACACTAATTTCTNATAATTATGTAATAATTACACAAGCATGCTTGAAGTCTGAAGACTTCAAATTATATAAACTTTTCTACAGTTTCTAGGCTAATTTTTAAAATAACTGGCTAGAGAGAAAAACACAAATTAAAATAAATACTATTTTTGGACACTAATTTCTTATGCCTATGATGGAACAAAAAGATTTCAATGATTACATCTGATTTTATAGGATTAAATATTTTTGTTCTTATAAAGTAGGTATTTGATACTATCTGTCTTTGATGATAATAAAAAAATATGGGCACACCGCGTATTCATTTCAAAGAGCTCAAAAAAATGTCAAGGAAATCCTGACACTTAAAAATGACTTACACTAAGGTGTTTAAAGATATTAAAGGTATTTATATTTTTATAATAAAAAGGCAAGAAGTTTCCCACTGTGTACAATAATGACTTCACAAGACTGTGACATGCAGTCATGAGCTAATGTACGGGTAACGCCCACTGCAATTAGAGTAGATGTGTGACGTACTAACTTCTTCCTTTCCCATCATAGTTTTACCTATCAATTCCTAACAGATTCTGTAAAGAAAGGAACTGTTTTAGGAAAAAGAAAATGGTAGTAAAAATAAAAAGTAGGAGAAAATGAAAGCATGTATACCATAAACTAAAAATAAATGCAGGAACATAACAGTTATCAAATCTTTTATAGAGTTTTGAGATGAAAGAGGAAAAAATTATAATCGAGACAGCAAAGAACTTAAAGGGAAAATGGGTGTCAACTAAAGCCTCAACTACCACTACTCTAAGCATACAAGTTAAGAAAGCAGAGAAATAAAAAGCAACAACAATGTTTCTGCATAATCTGGAAAAGATCAATTTCAAAGAGACAGGATTTGTCCAAGGTAATCAATTTTAGAAAAAGAATGTAATTGTTTGATAGGAATAAAAAACGTAAGATATGGTTTGATGATTTACAGCGCAGATTTTTCTTGTTGCGTGCCAGCTGGGGCTAAGACAGATGGAGATACTGGACTGATCAGAGGTAGGAGAGTGAGGGTGGGACAGTAAGATTTGGAAGTCATCCCTTTTTCTATCTCATAAACATGACATAGATATATGGATGAAATTATCTGAAAGCCTCATGAGATTCAGAAACCTGTGTGTGGCTTAAACCACATGAGCCACCAGGGGTAACATGGTCTGCAAGTACGGCCTAACAGTTCAGTAACCAAATACCAACAGCTTGTTCCTTCAAAGAGACTAAAATGTGGAATAAAATTGCATTTGATTTTTTATTACATGGTTTTACCTCAACAACTCCAGGTGCAGTAGATGTAAAAAATACTCTGAATTTCTCAGCAAATAAATAAAATCCCTGGTATTTAAATATCTTGAAATATAGAAAAATTAGGTAGATTATTTTTATCAGTTTCATTCCTTTCAGGGTTATCTTATGCTCTATTGCATTACTCTCAAATTATCACATTTCTTTCCAAGTTCAAATTTAACCTATGCTTCAAGCTAAATTGTTCAAAGTATAAATAAAAACATACAAGAACAAATGAGTGTAATTAACTGGCATGTTTTCTGTTGTACAATCTACTTTAATACTTGAAAAATAACTAGTCATTTTGTAGCCATCCATTTTACCTTATCAACTAGAAATGAACAGTACAAATTAGAGAAGGGATTACTTAATAAGACACGTTACATAATAAAACCCATTTCTCCCAAAATTAAACATTACCATGAATATATCTCTCGTCTGAATAAAAATTACCTTTGTGTGTAACAGCTTTCTCATCAGATGGTTTTGAAGTATCTAAATCCGATTTTTTACTATATTCCATACTTAGTACCACATCCTTGACACCAGGAGATTTCTCTTGTGATGACAATAATTCTTCTATGGACATGAAAGTAATCAAAATGTTATCTAAATCTTGTTTTAACCATTAACGAAAGCAACATGGTATAATATTAATTACATGACAATTCACAGCAAAGTTTAT
Organism: Ailuropoda melanoleuca; assembly: GCF_002007445.2. Lineage (NCBI taxonomy): Eukaryota > Metazoa > Chordata > Mammalia > Carnivora > Ursidae > Ailuropoda > Ailuropoda melanoleuca. Next base: position 18,006,416 of record NC_048220.1, on the reverse strand, counting down.
TATGAAATAGTAAGTTTACAAAAAATGATTTCTTATGTGAACATATGTGATCATCTGTTCTGGAAGGACTACTCACTCAAATATCTTGAGCCATAGCTAAGCATCAGACATTTGAATCAGGTGCTGGGGAATTCGTAATGAGTGAGATTCAAGGAACTTAAGAATGTGGTAGACAAAAGAATGATGTATAAAATGTGAATGAACTCTGCTCTCAAAGTCATTTACACATGTAAAAACTGTAAAATGTGACAAGTGTTCACATACATGTAAGGTGACAGACGACACTGAAAAGTTATACTCCGGACTAGAGAGCTGAAGCCAGAGGATAAGCTCATGGTAAAAGTACCATTTCTTCATTTTTATTTTATTTTTCCTTTTTGAAAAGATTTTATTTATTTGGGAGAGAAAATGAGAGAGCACACAAGTAGAGGGAGTTGCAGAGGGAGGAGAAGCAGGCTCCCCGCTGAGCAGGGAGCCCAATGCAGGGCTAGATCCCAGGACCCTGTGGTCAACCCTAGACGAAGGCAGATGCTTCACCAACTGCACCCAGGAGCCCCCATTTCTTCATTTTTAAAGCACTTTTCCCATTTTCTATCTTTTGGGAAGGAGTTAGTCAACAGTTAACTTCCACCATGAAAACATGCATCACAAAGACAAACACCTATGACAATGGACCATCCACACATAATCCTCAGGATGGATTAGTGTGTCTCTTGAGAGAAAGTAAGAGAAACGACATTACCACGTACCAACACTATGCTAACAACTTTACAAGCCGTGTCTTTACAGCAACCCATATAAAGTAAGTACAATTTGGGTTTTTTTTTTTAGAGTTTTATTTAAGTAGTCTCTACAGCCAACGTGGGGCTCAAACTCATGACCACAAGATCAAGAGTTGCACCCTCTTCTGACTAAGCCAGCCAGGTGCCCCAGCGATCATGCCTGAAGAGATGAGGAAACAGAGGCTTGGAAGGTGACAGACATGCCCAGGCTACACGACTATTGTACTAAGAGAAAAAGGTGGGATTTTCAAAGGAGCTCTGACCCCAAAGCCTCTGCTCTTACTCCTGGGCTGAACCAAATTCCCGTCTCCAAATCCTGATGATGAGCAACAAGAACTTCCAAACAATTTTCATAATGATTATAAGCACACGAAAATATTTTCTTAAAGTTCCAGTCATATTCAAATCTCAGTAAATGACAGAACTATACATATAATTTATTAGTCAAACTGATACTTCTGAGCGTGAAAGGGAACACTACAAATTATGCAGTGCTAATGGGTACCCTAAACCTCCATCACTGGTAGTGCAAGAGAGAATGGAAACAGTGTTTTGCAAGGCCTACTCCAGAGGAAGAAAATGCATTTTCAGCAAGCCATACTTTTGTGTTACATGGATAAAGACTTCAAAGCGTTCCTTTCAAAATGGCACAATACCCTTGAAATGGTGGGAGGCAGGGGAGGATTACAACCGCTTAAATACATAAACAAATGACAAAAGTTCATGATGTGCCTCTCAGCTATTCAGGCTTAGCTATTTTGGATGATTGAGTTAATTAACTGATAAGGGTAAAATATTAGGTATGCGATTTTCTTCAGCTTATAATACTTCTACTAGAAATATTTTCTACTAGAAAATCATTAGAGGCTATGGAATTTTCCAAAGTTTTTATTAGGGTGGGCAAAAGTAACCAGTATACCTTAATTAGATTTTAAGCTTCATCTAAAAACATTTTTTTTAAAATGCTTTAAAAATTACATAGTTGGAGAAGAGATTAGTGTCAGGGATTAATGATGGGGGAAAGACAGAGAGTCTTTGGGGACTTAGAGGGGTAGCACAAGGGAGACCTTTGTGGTGATGGTACAGTTCTGCATCTTGAATGTGATGGTTATATGAATCAACCACATGTGTTACACGGCAGAGAATTACACACATGTTCATGCACACATGCGTACACAAGTGTAAGTAAAACTGATGAAATCTGAATAAGGTAAGTAAACTGTCCCAATGTCAATTTCCTGGTTATGACATATTAATGACAGATATGCAAGATGTTACCATTGAAAGAAATAGATGAAGGGTACACAGGACCTGTCTACTATCTTTTTTAACTTCTGATGAATCTATATTATTTCAAAATGAAAAAGTTAAAAAAATGATTCATAATTCATAGGGTCTTATCTCTAGACAGAGTAAATGATATCACCAAGTTTAGATTTTCATTATCAGTATAACTCTGTAAAAAAGCATGACTTTCGTGAACATGAAAATGATGATTTAGCAGTCCTTAACATTTTATCCTCTATTTTATTTATCACGTGCTTTCACAAATTTGGCCAATCTAAAACCATAACTAATGCTTGTTTCTCTTAAGCTTATGATTTAGATCGAATTTTATTCTATCCGTTAACAATCACCATCCATCATCCAGGTTGGTACAAACTGGTGGGGCCAAACAGATCCGATCTTCACATGCCATACAGTAAGTACATGACATGTACAAGTATGTGAGAATGACATATACTTTGCTAACAAAGTCACTTCTATTTTTAAAGTAAAAAACTGATTCAAGCAAGATTTACCTTGTCCTTGAAGATGAGATATATCCAGACCCTCTTTTAGGCGGATAACCACTACTCCATATTGTATGTCAAAGGCGTCACTATAAGAGGGGGAATAAAATCAAAATCACAAAAATGTTTGTGTCCTCCTCTATAAAATGAAGGCAATAAGAGATGATTTCTCCTTCAGCTTAAAATGTGCTTTTAAAAATACAGTGAGGCCCATATGATGTTGGTTTCAAATCCTATACCAGGCCCTCTCCTTTTTTCTGTAATACTCTTAAAAACCTCCTAAGTGTAGATCTTTACAGCATGGATACCCTACCTACACCAGCCATTTAAAAGCAGTGCCTGTACTAATATCATATCCTATCAGAAACAAGCTAGAACTATAGAAAAATAATGTTAGTATTCCCACCATACTTTATTTAGGCTTATACCCTTAAAGTCAAGATAAATACATGAAGACAAAAGAGATTCTACTGAGAATGGGAACAGGTTGGAGAGTACAAAGGGATCACTTCTGAAAGGAGTCAGTGTATTTTTTTTTTTTAATTTTTGAGCCAGTGTATTTTAAAGCAATTCTTACATTTTTACGAAAACAGCTTAGTAAGTAGTCCAAAGATATTTTATATGCATTTGCAGGCATGTATTCATACGTCCTTTCAAGTTTTTTAAACACAAATGGGAGCATCCTATAACACACACAAAGTACATTAAAACCTCAAAGACAACTCTAAAACCACACTTCAATGCTGGAAACTTTGTTGAGACCATGAATCATGTAGATGCAAGTTCTTCTCAAATCTACTGCAAGAATTACAAATTCCTAAACTTCAGATTGTTCCCCAGAGTGTAACAGGCTTAACTTTTATCTTTCATTATTATTTTTAATTGTGTAAGCAACAAATATTCATTATATACAAAAAAGTGATACATAATCTATAGTTATATATAACAAAAGAAAAGGTTAAAAGCTAAAAAAAAAATCAAATTGTGGTTCCTACTGACACACAGAAAAACATGTTTTATTGTAACAGGTCTTTTACTGGTGTTTTGTTTTTTTTAAATCATGGGGAGACAATGTTGGCCTCATTCCCATAATGAATTAACTAGGTCTGAAGAGATTCATTGGAAAAAGAAATTAATGGACATATTAACCTACCTCAGCTGTATTATTGAAAGACCTAACATTAGAGAAGAGTAACTGTAAGTATTTAAAAAATAGTTACTAAATCACAAGTGAATTAAAATCGATTTGATTAAAGAAAAGCCAGGAAATATAGATTCCTGAGTTTCCTTTGGATTAAAATAGCTAAATGTTTTTGCTATCAACTATAGGGATTTCTATAAGCTATATAATTTCTCTAAGCTATAAAAACTGATTTGGAGTTTCAGACCCTCCATTGCTGTCACTAGGCACAGTAAATACAGTAAACCTCAATTGCTCAAAGTATTTATAATCACAACCAAAACTGAAGTGTCACAAGATAAAAGGATAAGCAATATCATTGCTTTAAAACTGCCATCAATCTCCATGACCCTGGAAACCAGAGAGCATTCTTTTGCCCTATCTTTTTTTTTTTTTTTTTAAAGATTTTTTATTATTTATTTGACAGAGATAGAGATAGCCAGCGAGAGAGGGAACACAAGCAGGGGGAATGGGAGAGGAAGAAGCAGGCTCACATCAGAGGAGCCTGATGTGGGGCTCGATCCCACAACACCGGGATCACGCCCTGAGCCGAAGGCAGACGCTTAACCGCTGTGCCACCCAGGAGCCCCTGCCTATCTTTTAATTGCATCTCACTAGTCTTTCATCTTGAGAAAGGAAAAGCACAGCCCATGGAGGACAGCCCACATGACTCAATCTTTCTTTTGCACTGTCCTTCCTTTCCGAATCCCCATATATACAAAAATACACAGGACAGAGTTAGAAAGCTGGATGAAATCATGCTTACAAAACAGTAATAACCCCAGAGCTAAACAGCAGTTACAGCACCTGAAGAAACAACAGAGCTTTAATTTTACTAAAACCATTTATGAATTACTTGGGAAAACTTAACTCATTGTATACTTTACTAATCAACATAAAGAGATGTTTTAAAAAGGAAAGTACGACATCTGGTTACTCCTTCAAAGTTATTTCAAGGTAGCTATGAAAACAAAACTAGCCTATGTGATACAGGTAAGTAATTACGGTTCCAACAGGAGTTCCAGTAAGGGAAGTAACTCGAGTGAGTTAAGGGTAATCAGATCAAACTTCAGAGAAATAAGATTTGAATCTGGTTGTAAGAGCTCCTTTGCCAAATATAATTTTTTTTAAAAAAAAAAAGGACAATTGTTTGTACATAAAGGAATACTTTATAAGAACGAATGAACAGTTCTATTTTACCAGCAGCTGTAGTAAGAAAAATTATTCTTCAATCAAGAATGGTGGTGTGGGGCACCTGGCTGGCTCAGGGGGGAGAGCATGTGACTCTTGATTTCAGAGTTGTGAGTTTGAGCCCCACCATGGGTGGAGAGAGAACTTAAAAAAAAAAAAATAGTGGTATGAAAGACTCATATTGAGAATAGAGGGTTGCCTAGGGCGATGGGAGCAAGAGGTGATGGGGATTAGAGTACACTTATCATGATAAGCACCGAGCGGTGTAGAGAATTGTTGGATTACTATATGGTACACCTGAAACTAATGTAACACTGTATGTTAACTATATCGGAATTAAAATAAAAAACTTAAAAAAACAACGGTGGTGTGAAAGGGCATCTTTACTCTTTAAAAAGCAGTATGAAAGAGATAAAGAGACCTGTTAAGCAAATCCCAGAATATTAGGAAAAGGAAGTATTTCAAAATTAGGAAGAAAATCTAGCAAAAATAAAAAGAAGTTTTATTCTTTTTATTAAATAACTCAGTTCCAAAAAACATTTGTGGTGGATTAAACAGATACATTCATAAAAAAATCAACTGTAACAAACAGACTAAAATCAGAAAGAGGAAAAAAAAAGACAAAGTAGCAAAAAAATAAAAAGAATGCGTTAGACAATCCATACAAAGGCAGCTGAAGTCACGTAGACCAAAACTATGCTTGCTGATAAATAGCATTCATTTGAAACACCACTATGAAGTGAATAGCACTCAGAATTTACACTCAAGAGGGTAGAAAAGCAAAGCATGTGAGTACGCTAAAAAAAGAAATGTAAATGAGCTAATGCACAAATCAAACAATTAACTGCAAAGTCAGTTTCCGAGGAGAGCAAACTGAAACCTTGAGGGTGATATCAGTGATGATATGCCTTTCTCAGCTCCAGATATTATAATGATTTAACAGGTGACAGGTCTGACAACACTGAGGAAATCCGCTCTACAATAGCTACAAGGATACAAGAAAGCCTCCTACCTTAAATGGGAAGCCAGAGTATGCACATGTGTGTGAATGTCTGAATGTATGACAAGACACAGATCAATCAAAAATTTTTGTTAATAGCTCATCAGTTGAAAACCAGATAACCCCATCTGTTCATTCTTATGCTTCTATTAGAAGAGACTATATGAGAAACACCCTTTACAAACAAGTGAAGGCTTCAAAAACCAGTTCAAGTTTTCATTTTCTGAGCCAAGTTACTGAGTTAAAAGGATACTTACTGAAATATGTTTATGTACATATCCACATCCCTCATATCTGCTTGCAGCCAATCTTTCTTAAACCCAAGGACGAGCGTATTTGGCTTCATACGCCCAAGACCAGCAGCCTAAAATTACAGGAAAAATACAACTTTAAAGATAAACTATTCAGCAAAACATTTTTTAAAGGATCAAATCCTCCAAATGGACAGGCTATAAACATTTTTAAACTGTGCACCCCTATCAGCAAAAATTCTTGAGCTTCCAATACATGCAGGTTTAATAAACTATATATATTAATCACCGATTGCTTATGATTAAACATATAAAAAAATTGAAGATAAATGCTTTAAAAATTCTAAATGGACATTTTCATACTCACATGATTTGCCAAAATTTCTATTTTTTATAAGAAAAAGATAATAGAATATATCTAATCTTTCACATAAATCATAATGATAGAGTGGTATTCTTAGGTATCTATTTTGATATCCATTAACACCCAGAAGCAAAAGTCCAAATGGAAGACAAGCATTATTGGTTGCAGTTCTGAATCACATCAACACTAAATTTTGACTTCTTTCTACCAATCATGCACAAGTTTCTCCTGAGAAGTGGCTAAATTCTTCTTAACTTTTCTATCAAATTATTTTTTGTGCAACTCCACGTAGAGTTGCAATTCGATATGCTTAACATATCCCCAAATCCCACGAATTTCTTCTTTTTAAGATAGTAAAACACACTGATTTTAGAACTCTATTATCTATTTGCAAAGCCCTCTCAGAGCCCCAAACAATAATTCTCTAACCACAGAAGAGGTAATTACCCATCTCTTGCCTCCCTCCAGGTCCTGGTAACAGCTAATATACTTCTGTCACTTGAATTTGCTTATCCTCGATGTTTCAGTAAGTGTGATCATAGTGTTTGTCCCTTGTGACTGGTCTATTTAGCATCATGTCTCCCAGGTTCATCTGCGTTACAGCATCTATCAGAGCTACATTCTTTTCTGTGGCTGAATGATATTCCACTGTTTGTGAATACCGCATTTTGTTTATCCATTCATCTGTTGACATACGCTCACATTGTTTCCACCTTTTGGCTACTGTAAGAAACACTATCAACACTGGCATACAAAAATAACAATCTCTTTGAACCCAGCTCCAATTTCTTTGCCTGTATGTCAAGGAGAATTGCTGGTCATATGCAGACCCCACGCTGTGCTGAGGGACCACTGAACCGTTTCACACAGCAGCTACAGCATGCAACAAGCCCACCAGCAATGCACATATTTCAATTTCTCCACATCCTCAGCAACATTAGTGATTTCTTGTTTTCTTGGGGGGGGAGGGGGCAAGAAGGGGTTGTTTTAAATTATAGATATCCTGGAGTGTAATGTTCTCTCACTGTGATTTTGATATGCATTTCCCTAATGACTAAGGATAGTGAGCATCTTTTCATGAGCTTATTAACTATCTTTAGATCTTCCTTGGAGAAACATTTACTCAAACTCTTTGCCCATTTTTCACTGGGTTGTCGGTCTTTTTCTTCCCATTTTAGAAGTTCATGTACTCTGGATATTAAACTTCATCACATGTATGATTTACAAGTATTTTCTTCCCTTCTGTAGGTTGTCTTTCACTTTCTTGATAATGTCCTTTAATTCACGGAAGTTTTTAATTTTGATGATGTTCAATTTATTTACTTTTTTCTTTTGTTGTTCATGCTTCTGGCGTCGTATCTAAGAATACACTGCCAAATCCAAGGTCATGAAATTTTACCTCTGTATTTTCTTCTAAGAGTATTATGGTTTTAGCTCCTATATCGCTGATCTATTTTGAGTCAATTTCTGTGCATGATGTGAGGTCACATTTCCATTTTTTTATTTTTTAAGGAAATTCTATTTCCGATGCTGGGCTCAAATTCATGACCCAGAGATCAAGGGCCACACGTTCTACTGGCTGAATCAGCCAGGCACCCCACACTCAAGTTTTTAAACATGACTTATTGTAAATCATGTTGTAAAAGATTAATTTAAGTATATATTAAGTGCTGACCACTGGCCTTGGGATAATTAGAAATATTCTTAACCATATAAAGATTAAATCCATCCTCAAAAAATTTCTCTCCATTTACAAGTTTCTTTCAAAAAATAAGATTTTTTTTCCCACTCAATATTAAAAACCACCCTTTGCCTTTAAAGGACAGATAAAAAATAATCATTATTGTTTTTTTACAATTATCTGTTAGGTACCAAGACAGCTACTAAGCACACAGTTTTGAGTTTGTCTGGTAAAAGAAAAGCAAGAAACATCTTTAAGTTTTAGAGCTTTTTAAAGAACTAAGCCACAAAATAACCAGTAACTTCTTGATGGCACAAAATGATGTCATTATTATTCTCCTTTTATTTTCTTTTTCATCACAAACGTTTGTCACAATCTTATTATAATTAAAATGTTTTATTTATAAAATTAACAATCACATCCTGCGGCCCTCAGGCTCTTGTTTCAACTTCATTACTTCAATACCTTTCCCTTGAATGACTGAGTAAAGAAATTTCAAATGTATCACTCATCCCTAAATCCTTTGTAAATGCTAATCAAAGTAGCTATTCAGTCAGAGGTGATGTTTTCAGTTTCCATAAAACATCCTGTGTTTTAAAGAATAATTTATTCCTTTGAAAATATGTCTTCTCTGGAACAGATTCCTTTAATAGTTCATAAAAAATCAGTTTTTTTATGGAATTCCATAATTGAAACCAATTAGGCAGAATGCAATCCTTTGAAGCTCATCTCCAGTTTCAAACATTACTGTTATTTGTTTCTTTGACTCTTTAGCAATGTTTTCTGTGCATCTTCCACCAGAATTTGCTGATGAGAAATGTGTTTAGTTTGTTATATTTTTCTGGACATTTTCATAACCGTTTCTACTGCAGCAGAAAGAACCACTTACGTCCATATTGGTACATGGCTTTTATTTTTGCATTTCACTATTAAGTAAAAACATTTCCAAACATTATGGTTATCTATTTAAATGTAGTTAAATGTACTGTTGTGAGATTTGTATTACTTTAAAAATCAGTGTGAAAGAAAACTTGTAGAGTTTTGGTTCCATGTCCTGGATGGTTAAAATGTTCAGCTAATAGGCTTTAAATTATCATCAGTTATTATCTCATGGCTCAATATATATTAAGGATGTGGCTATAGGATCTGGACATAATTTATATTTCAAATAGTCTTATTGGCAATGGGAAATTATTTTGGTCTACTTGTTTTAGAATAATTTAGAAGAAATTACTATTTACCTCAAAATATGGCTGATGAAGGGGAAAGGTGCCAGAAACACTCAGCACATATTACAGAGTATACCTCTAGGCTATTTTTGTCCCAGAAAAAGGTGGAGTTATGTCTATAATGAGACTCTGAATGATATCCACTTGATTTAAATGGCCATCATAATCTGTGATCTGAATTTTCAATAAGAACAATGAATTTTTACTCTTTGGAATGAAGGTTTAAAATCGGATTGACAGTTTAGTGGCTCCTGCCATTAAAAAAAAGAAAAGAAATGAAAAACCCAAATACACAAACGAGTCAGCAGTGCTAATGTGTCACTGCCAAAGGGCTTCTTAAGCAAGCTATTGGTAGAGTGCCTCTTTTTAAAAAAGTGAATCTCAAGTTTTATTGTGGAAGTTGGATCTTAAATGCTAATTTAAAGATAAATAAATGCTTATCATCAGTAACTAGTAACTAGATAACTAGAAGGACAGAGTAATGAAAAGTTAGAGAGGAAGATATAGTAAAGCCTAAAAAAACCATCTAAAAACAGCATCTCCAGGACTATAACATAAGTCACTGAACAAATCAACATACAAAAAACTATTTTGACAAAGATTATAAACCTCAAACAGACATACAGACATTTGCCATTTGATGTAACAGATTTCCAGAAGGTACAAAGGAAGATTAATACTGTCAGTGACAATTTACACTATGATGTCAGTGATTCTCTTATTTGTACATTTATTTTACACAGACAGCTATGCCACTAGAATAAAGTCAACCTCTTGGGTATCTTCATCAAGTGCTTGTATATGCTGGGTCTATAGGGCAGTTTCAAAATACCACTGTTCTACGCATCCCACCTTTGCCCCACACTGCTGAAATGGTCAAGACCCCCCGAGGTGAGCATGTTTGGTGGAGGACAGTGATGGGGATAATGGACCCTAACTCTCATCAACAGTGTCATTTTTATTACAGAAACCCTCAAAGACAGAGGTCCTCGAAATGGAGGACCCAGACCACACCAGGAGCAGCAGCAGCGCCTGACAAGTTAGAGAACGGCAAACTCTCCGACTCACTGCAGACCTACTAACTCATTCCAAAGGTGGGGCCCAGTGCTCTGTGCTCCACGTCCACCAAGTGACTCTGATACACGCTCAAGTTCAGGAACCACCGCTCTAAGGAAGTATTTTCCTTCACTTCCTACACATTTATTAAGCACACGATAAAGAAATGTTATAGAAATATGCCTATAAATTGTACAAAAGCAAGTAAGATTTACCCACTAGAAACAACCTTATGACCAGAGGTAGGATTTTACTTGAAATAATAAAAATTTTGCATAGAAAAGTGAATAATCATATACCCACTACCTAAACATGACAAACACACTTCAAACACCCTATGTTTCCTTTTCATGCCCTCTTTGTATTTTTACTATGTATTCTATTATTTAGGCATACTTGTGTATTTTTCAATTTAGATATAATTTAAAATTTCATAGCATCTCCATATTGCTCCTATCTTTCAGCTTGCTATTCTCCTTAACACTTTTTGTTTTCGAGGTTTATCCCTGTTGCTATGTAGAATTCCACCGCATGATTATACACCTGTGATTGATGGTTGTTGAAGTTACTTCCAGGTCCTTGTCACTACTACAAACAATGCTACTCCATAGTTTCACAGAACCTTCTTTACTCGTGTACAAGTTTCTCTAAGGTACACATATAAGAATGGGACATCCTGGGATGCCCACAGGTTCAGATCTGCAGGACAATGCCAGATTGCTGACCAAAATGGTTGTCCCATCTTTGTTATTACAGCAGTGCAAAGATTGCCAAGTGTTCTCACTGCTCCTAAGACTTGGAAGTAAAAGACCAAACTCTGGTCAGTCTAGCGAGTATGGAATAATGTGGTGTTGATTTTTTACTTTTACCATTTATGTCTCCTCTTCTTTTCCCCTATTTTTGCTCCTTTTTTCCCCTCTTACTGATTTACACTATTTCTTTATATATACTTTTGGGCCATATTCTTTTGCTAGTAACATATTGTCTCTCTGGTCTGTGACTTCCTTTTTCATTTTCATGTTTTGGGCCATATTCTTTTGCTAGTAACATGTCTCTCTGGTCTGTGACTTCCTTTTTCATTTTCATGGTTTTTGTTTTTTGTTTTTTCTAGAAGCACAAAGTTCTAAATTTTAACCAAAGAATAACTTATCTCTTCTTCATAGTTCAATTTGCTCTGTCTCATTTTAAAAAATCCTTCCCTAGTCCAAGTCATGAAAGTATTCTGTATTTTGAGTCTTTAATCCATCTGGAAATAGTTTTTGTGTAGTCTTTGTAAGGATCTGTTACATTATTTTTTTCCATGGATAATTAATTGTCCCAGACCATCCTGGATTTAGTGCTACCTCTGTCATGTATTAAATTTCCTCTATGAGTGGCTCTATTTCTCCTGTCTTATTCCATTAATCTAATTATCACTACGTCAATACCACTATGTCTTAATTACTGTAGTTTATGATAAGGGTATCTGCCACAGAAAGCCCACTTCCACCCCGTATTATTCTTGAGGCTCACCTAAGATAGTCTTACCCTCATGTTTGTCAAGTGTGAGAAACGTGAAACCTTCAAACAGAAGGGGCACAGGTGATAGCACTCTGAGGCTCCCACCTCTGCTTTAACAAAGCAGCTCCACGATTAGCAAGGTGAATGGGCTTCCAGTTAAGCTTTCCTTTGAAGAAAAGGTTTCTTATGAAAATAGGATGGCAAACGCTATCTCAACCCATTTATTTATTTCCACAGCCTTTAGGGCTGATTGAGGAAATGAAGTTTCAGAGAAGCTGAGTAACTTGCTCAGCAAAAATTCATACTAAGGAAGTGGCAATGCTAGCATTTAAATCCAGCACTAATTCCAAACCCCATGTAACCACTGTATCATATACAAAACTGAACGTGAAGTCTAAGTTTAGTAAATAAATAGTGAGAAATACAGTAAGGAACTAGAATTTTTAAAAAATTACACAAGGACGGCCATTACTTAACACTTAAAAAAAAACAAAACCCAGTGAAGTATATAGCAGAAAATGGGGGGGGGAATATCTTAGGGAAACAGGCTAAGATAATTTCCATACAGGTTTTCCCCTGTCAGCCAACAGCGCATTATCTCTGTAGTTCCGTAAGCGCTCAGATTACACAAATCTTAGTAGTAGTAAAGATATTTTAAAAGATATACCATTTTTATTAATATGAAGAATGACACCTAGAATGCAAAAGGTTTTAAAAGGTTACACAAAACTCGAATTTTGTTATTTGAAATGCGTAATGTATTTACCTGCATCAAGTACTGCGCACCCTCTCTCAAATCATCTGCATGTACTGGGGCATAAAAAGCCTTCATCTTGTTTTTGATAAGCCACCGCTGATATTTGGCTTGATCAACGGACATCTCTTTCATGGCTTGTCTTCGGGGGCCCTTGTGGATAAGAATATTAATTATGCCTTTAACTGAAAGATAATACAGTCCACATTTACGAAGACCACCCTGTTATACTAGCTTAAACAAGCTGCCTAAACCTTGGGGATGGGAGAGAAGTATGGCAAAACATTTCATTTTCATGTCAATGAATTCTTTCCATAGCACTGAAGATGATGACAAGGCAGGGTTAATGGAACAGTTAAGGCACAGGAGGCACCATGAAAAGGGAGAAGAGGAAGAAATACACACAGAAACATAAATAGGAAGTTTTTCAATATACTAAGTAAATGAGAGAAATTAGAAATTGTTGAAAATGGAGAAGAGATCACATGGAGAAAAATAAGAGCCTTCTGTTTTTTCTGACAAAAGTTTCCTAGTTTATTTTTCATTTGTCCCCAATGTCTGAGTTATTAATTCTCAGGAAGCTGAAAATATCACTGAAAATGCAAGTTTGCTGTAAAATATAAATGCATTTTTTCCTTCATACTTCTGTTAAATGATGAAGAAGAGAATTAAGGAAATGAGGTTTTTCAACTTGCAATTCTATTTTGATCCTTGCAAGCAACACATAAAATGTGCTATGTGCAAATGTATATAAAGCAAAAATCTAAAAGCAGGTTTAAGAGTACGCCTTAATTGTTCATGAAAAAGTAAAGGAAAAATACAATTTGCTTTTCCTGGTAGGTGCCTAATTTGTAATTTCTTGTGGCCAAAACCCCAACCTGAACTGATCAACTTGGAGACGAGCTGAAAAACTTCACAGGTCCTAATGGGGTACCTGAGGCCAGTGTCCCCAGTCAAAGCAACGGCTTTGACTTTGCGACTATACAAGCGTAAGAGCAACTCTAGCAGGAGCTGAGACATAGGGCATCCAATACACATCTCTAACAAGATGAACAGTTTGGGACAAAAGCTAATCTGACAAATACTCCAATTTCTCACGCACAACAGGCGACCCATCATCTAGCAATTCTTTTCAATAGCCAAGATGTCAAAAATAGAAAACCACTTTTGGGTGAAAAGTTTACCACTATTTTTAATAATGTTGGTACTCGTGGTTAAAACACAAATGAACAGGCAATTAACAGTGTTCGAACTTGGAAATTGAGCATTCACTCTGCTCTTCTTACGTACTGGATGCTAGATATTTACCACAATTCATCTACCTCCTCGAACCTCTTTTTATTTCTGGTAGTAAATGTTCCCAGTGTTCTCAGAAAAGTATGAGAAATATTAGTAAGAAGATACACACGGTGTATTTCATTTAGATTCCTTAGTTATCAAGAAGCTACTTTTCTTAGCCAAACCATTCTATAAGAGAAATATAGTTTGGTAAAATCTCCTATTAAATAAGAAAAAAAAATGAAGATTGGAAATTCTAAAATATTTTCTAAAATGAGGTTTTGAGACAGTTTAGAGGCAATAATACTTTGAAGAAAATAACTAACTTCAAAAAAACCCCAAACAAACTCAACAGATTTATCTTGTCAAATCATTTCATACCCAGAAAGCCCCACAAATTACAAATCACATATACAGAGCAAAAAACGTCTTAATATAAAAAAGCAATACAAACACTTACCATATGTACATGACTACAGATCATCAAACCAACATTTTTTGTGAAATCATGAACAAGATGAAGTAAAGCTGGGCGTGAGTTTGGAGCACCTGTCATAACAAGACACTGTGGCCTAATTTAAGATTAAAAAATAAAACAAAATTAGAGAAGTTGAGATTTTTGATAACATGGGCATGTTTCTAAGTTGCTTCTCTTAAGAATGTATTATTACACTAGAATCTCCTTCATGCAACTGCCCTCAGGACACAGGACACAGTATTCTCAAAAGAAGAGGACTTTTAACCAGGGTTTCTCAGCACAGGAGAAATGCAGAAACCAGATCATGCCAAATGCCCTTCTAAAATAACAGGTAATATTATACATCAAGATTCTGGTAGGTATTACAGGAAGAAATATAATAGTTATATTAAATATATGTAACAACTTTTTATCTTCTTTTTTTAAATTTAATTTTATTTATTTATTTGACAGAGAGAGAGACAGCCAGTGAGAGAGGGAACACAAGCAGGGGGAGTGGGAGAGGAAGAAGCAGGCTCCCAGCAGAGGAGCCCGATGCGGGGCTCGATCCCAGGACCCTGGGGGGATCATGCCCTGAGCCGAAGGCAGACGCTTAACAACTGAGCCACTCAGGTGCCCCTCATCTTCTAAAGGTAATAAATATTCCAGTTCTTTCACAGAGTTCACAAAACTTTCACTGAGCATGGCTTTCCCTTCATGTACAAACAGGTCACCTTCCTTTTTAGTTTGATCACATCATAGTGATTTCTACTTCATAATATTAGCCCTCTCTAATCTGGCTTAGTTTTAATGACAGCTGTTATATCCAAAAAATCACCTACGGTTGATTTGAAGGTTTCTTTTTGAAGCAAAAGTTTTAATTCTAATTAATTATGATGTAAATCAAAACTAAACTCAATTGCCTTTGTAGACACAAGACAGTGGCATGACTTTCACATATGCTTAACTCTTGATTTTAGCTGACTGGAAATGGAAATCAATGCTATTTTATGAAAAAATATTTGAGTACCCATTTTATAAGTTCAAACATTACCAAAAATTCTTTACAACAACAATTTATATAATTAAAATGAACTTTAACAAAAAGTAAATAAATTAAAACTTCTGACTTAACCACTAAATTAAATGTTAGGGTAGTTCTTAACCTCATAAAATAAGCATGAAAACTTGAATAAAGACGATAAAAAATAGAACAAAACAAAAACTAACCTATTTAGAATTTTAGCAAGCTATCTGAAAAACCAGTCCTGTCTGGGAGAATGGCTTTGGAGGAATCAAACATGACCTCATTCCCTATGGCCCAGACTGCTCAGTCTCCCCATCTGAGCTTTAGCAGTTTAAATAGCTCTCCACGTTGAAGCTACATAATTCCTAGCCTTCCTCGTAGCTTACAACTGACCCTCTGAGTGACTTACAGCCCATTTCCTCTAAAAAGGAAGCTGGCTACCCTCCACACTTTGTTTCCCTTTCCTGTAAGCTATGCCATGGATGTGGTGATGACTCTGACCACATGGACAAAAACACCTGCTAGGAAATGGCAGACTGACAAGATGCAGGGAATGTGGGACCTGAATGAGCAAGTGCAGCAAATCCGCCTGCCATAAAGCATCCAGGTGCCTCTGGACGATCACATAACAGTGATGTCTGTCTTGGACAGCCACGGCATAATTCAGCTATTTTTCATGGTAGTTTAATGTATACTTTAACATAACCTCGTACTACAGTTAATTAACTTGTAGTCCCTATCTTTACTAAATGGTAAATCTATCACAAAGGCTTAATTTGGTATAGCTGTATCATGCCAAAAAAGTATAGTACGAAATATATTAGAGATGACAACGAGTAATGATGACAGAATGTAAACATCAGTTTCATTTTAACTCCTTCCTCCAAAAACGCCATTGTATAATGGGATTTTTAAGGCACGAAAACCACAAAAATATGGACAGGAGAAAACACAGTAGTATGGAAATACTGAGAGCTGGAAAGCAGATAGAACAAGAAAGGGTATGACAAATCAGGAAGAGGCTAAATCCTAAAGCCTATGAACAAGCTGTGAAGCTACCTGATTTTACACCTAAAAAAAAAAAAAATCACCAAAATGCCTAATGAGTTAGAGGTAGTAAGTACCTCTGGAAGTGGCAGGGGCCATGTAGTAAAGAGACCAAAGCAAGAAGCACTGGTTTAACCTCTGCACAAGAAACAACTAGATAGAACCAAATCATTTCCATCACTATGATGAACAAGTATCTCTGTCCTCCCCAATTCTGTTAGGTTAGGGCTTATTTGCCAGAAAGGGTCTCAAAACCACAATGAGGTATCACCTCATAATATTCAGAATGGCTAGTACGAAAGACAAAAAGTAAGTGAGGATGTGGAGCAAAGGGAACCCTCATGCACTGGTGTTTGGGGAATGTAAACAGGTGCAACCACTATGGAAAACAATATGGAGGTTCCTCAAAACAACAGAGAGAGAAGTACCATAGGATCCAGTAATTTCACTTCTGGGTATTTACTTGAAGAAAATGAAAACACTAATTGGGAAAGATATATGCACCCGTCTGTTTACTGCAGTGTTGTTTACAATAGTCAAGATATGGAGGAAATCGAAGTATCCAGTGAGAGATAAATGAATGAAAAATATGTGGTATATATACACAATGGAATATTACTTGTTCATAAAAAATAATGAAATCTTGCCATTTGTGACAACAAGAATGAACCTAGAGGGTGTTATACTAAGGAAGATAAACCAGACAAAGACAAATACCGTATGATTTCATTTACATGTGGAGTCTAAAAGGTAAGAGAAAACAAACAGCAACAAAGGGAGAAACAGACTCACAGAGAACAAAGTAGTACGACAGCAACAGCAAAGAGAGAAACAGGCTCGTAAATATAAACAAACTGATGGCCACCAAAGGGTAGGGGACTGGGGAGATGAGCAAAATGGGTGCAAGGGATTAAGAGGTACAAACTTTCAGTTTTAATGTAAGCCTTGGGGATGAAAAGTTTAGCACCAGGAATACTTGATAATACTATAATACACTTACCATGGTGTGCATTTCATCATGCATATAATGGTTAAATCACTATGTAGTATACCTTAAGCTAATTTAGATTTTTTAATTTTTTTAAAAATTTATTTTTTATTTTTTATTTTTTTTTTAAGTAAGCTCTATGCCTTAACATAGTGCTTGAACTCATGACCCTGAGATCATGCTCTACCCACTGAGCCAGCCAGGTGACTCTAAAACTAATTCAGTATTATATGTCAACTGTACTTCAATTAAAGGCTTTTTTTTTTAATTAAAGAAGAAGAAGAAGGAGAAGAAGAAGAAGAAGAAAGAAGAAAGAAGAAGAAAGAAGAAAGAAGAAAGAAGAAAGAAGGCGGCGGCGGCAGCTTCTGGTCTGTGAGACACCAGCAACACCTAAGGGCAAAAGCAGCTACTTTAATCAGAGGAGGAGTGAGAAAATATTTATACACTGAATCCAGAGATCTCCCGACCTCCTTTCCCACCTAAGAACTCTTTTATCAACAAGCACAATATTAAAATATTCTTTTCTGGGCAATCTAATCATATCAAAAAAAGAAAGTCTTCAAGATGACTTAAATTTCTCAAAGAACCAGTAAAGCCCCATTAATTTACATTAAGGGCTTCACTGACAAGCCCCACCTACCAATGCAGAGTTTTGCCAGCCATGGACCACAATGACTTCAGACAAAGCTAAATCTAAGAACCCAAATTAAAGAAACAGGAAACAGTGAGAAAGACACTTCAAAGAAACAGAAACTACGAAGCTAAGAAAACAACATCTTTTGCTAAGTTTGGTGAAGGGTGAGATGGTGATACATATAAAGTAAAGAAAGAAAAGAAAGGCTGCAGAGGAAACAAAGCTATACAGGAAAGAAAAAGCAATCATAATTTACTACATGGCTCAGATGGGAATCATTTTAAAAACTTATAAAAATATAAAGTACAACCTAATCAAAATAATGACCTAAAAGTACACTGTGAGGATGGGATAGAGAGGAGAGTGCATGTGTGTGCAACCACATGTGGATGAAGGACATCTACAGATTAGCCTAAAACATCAAAAGGAGAGCAAAACCACCATGATGTTTGGGAATATCAAGTAATTACTAAATGAATCAGCAAAGAGTTGAAAGTAGTTGCCTGTGGTATGTCACAAAGAGGAACACAAGAATTTGGGCAACTACGGATTTTCATGACAAACCCAAGTTTTTCCTCTCTCAACTATGTTTACATAATTCTGATAAAGATTTAAAAAGCTATTTTGGAATAAAACATATTTTTTCAATGTTCCCATTCCTATAACAAAACAAAGCAAAAGGTTTTTACTGATGGTAAATTAACTTCGACTCTACTTAGTAGTTCTAGACTTAGAGAACTTCGGTGGCCACAGGAGGAAGAAACGGTTCATTTTTTGAGAGCTGACACTTAAAAGCCTTCAGATGGGAGACTTCTAACACTTGCACTCTCATTTTTGTAAGTCAGATAATTCACCTCTTTGTCAACTTTTGATAACTAAGAAATCTCATCCTTCTTTTTGAATAAACTGCCCAAGCAAAGTCCAAGCAAAACAAAAGACAATAATCGATTATATGCTTTCAGGAAATTTCCTATGAAATGGCAGCAGACAAAAATGGTACTGAATGGTAAGTAAAGAACTGACTGCCACCTACGGTGTGATTCTATGTTACCTTACTGCTCACCTAAAGTTCTTCACATGGTCTTCCACTCCTGAAAGACGAACCGAATGCTGCAGGGCATTTAGGTAAGTCAAAGCTTGTGTAGAGGATCCCCAGTTCACATCTGTTGGAAGACAGTGTTCATGCAGCAAAACACCAATATTAACCAACAATCAATAACCAATTTGAGACATAGAGAAGTAAACAGTGCTTTCAGACTTAAAAAATCAATTGCTAAAATAAACCAATGTACTCAGAACTTTCGATAGTTCAAGTCCATAGCATGACACTATGATAATGCTAATCTGAACTGTAATTGCTTTTAAAGTAAAATGCAAAAAGAACTAAGGTGACAGGGCTGCAGACATGCAGTGCATGCCACCCAGGAAAGTTCCACAAATAATTTTAAAATTATTGTTTATACAGCCAGAGGCTAATGGGAAAGAGGCAGATCTCTGTAAGATTTTAAAACTCTGCAAGTACCATTTATAGTACTTAACAGTTTAAGTTATTTGAACAGGCAAATTTCACTCTGCATTGAATAAACAGCCTGGACACCAAATATGATTTTAGACATTTGTTATTTTAGAGAAATAACTGCTTCTAAGATGGTTAAAACATTACCTTCTTTGTCCATTTCATTTCTAAACCCAGCACTCTTATCCAAAACCTCATTGTGTCATATCTGGATTACAAAATGTTTCCTCACAGTTTCACATGACTACACTGCAGCCACTCTTGTAATTTCTTCCTAAATTATTCTTTTGGGGCCCAAACTTGTCAAAACTTTCTCACTGGTTCTTCCCTGAGAGTTAGAGGTCACCATACGACACTGGATCAATCCCAACATACCCGAGTATCATTGTCTTATGTGGAGATACAGCCAATAGTTACCAGTGAGACACCTTCTGGGTAATCTTTAACTCTTTCCCAGTTAAAAACACCTTTGCCAAATCTTCCCTGCTATACACTGTAAATCCTGTGGCACTGACTAGACAGCAGGTACTGAGGCTGCAGTGGTAATACATCATGTTTATTAGGCAAACAGCTACGACAGGAGCTATTTCACTAAGTCTAATCCTTTCAAAGAAAACTTTAAAGTATGTTGAGGCCACCAATATGTTAATAATACAAATTCCTCATTTTTCTTTAAGTAGGAAGAGTTCTATTTAATTTATGGGTAAGTAGGAATTCCAGAGAATAAAGCCCTGTGGTAATTATTTCACTAAAACTACATGTAATTGGAAATGAATTATTTTAGGTTTTACAAAGCACCTTTCAAGTACACAAAAGATGATGCTTAGATATGAAAAGTAACAAGGAATTTCTAGGTATTTTCTAGCTTGAAATAATAAATGTAAAAAATTACTGACCTGGTTTTTTGTAGGTAACATAAATATACAGCCCAAGGACTATCACATATGTTAGCAGTGCAGCCCACCAGTTAATAACGAACATCACTATGCAACAGAGAATCGCTCCAAGAAGTGATATCCACATGTTGTAGTATTTGAATGCAGGACGCCACCCTAACAGTCACAAATAAAACAGATACATTGAAGTCACTCAAACACCCTATCTGCTTCAGACAGCGGTACATATGTATGCACCAAATAACTTTCTTTGTGGTCGCTTAAACAGTAAGTCTAAGACTAATGTGTAACAGTGAAGTCATAGAGCATTACTGAGCATAATTTTTGAAGGCCATGAAGAGAGCCCATATTTTTACTTCCGTCTTATTCTCTGTTACTAGTTTCTGTACTCAATAAACTCTTCAACAAAAAAAAGTTTAAATCAGCCTATCTTAATGAATGGTTAAAAACTACAAAAGACTGAAAGAAGTTTTCAAACCCAGCCCTTAATAGTGTGGTTTTATGTTCTGGATTTTAGCATAATACATATCCTTATTCTGGGGCGCCTGGGTGGCACAGCGGTTAAGCGTCTGCCTTCGGCTCAGGGCGTGATCCCGGCGTTATGGGATCGAGCCCCACGTCAGGCTCTTCTGCTATGAGCCTGCTTCTTCCTCTCCCACTCCCCCTGCTTGTGTTCCCTCTCTCACTGGCTGTCTATCTCTGTCGAATAAATAAATAAAATCTTTAAAAAAAAAAAATACATATCCTTATTCTAATGAATATACAGAAGAGTTCAAACAGAACGTTTCTGAAAATTGCTAAAAGTTGATCTACCTGCTAGAAAAATTAACAGTTGAGTATAGCAACTTAGTTTTGATGAAGTATTTAAGAATTAAGCTCACTCTAAAAAAATTGCTGAAGACTATGTTTTAAAATTTTTATTCCATAGCCAAAAAATATTTTTATATTATAATTTAATAAATTTTATATTTTTTTAAATTCAATTTCACACAAAGTTATGAAAAAGAGTCCAAAGAAATTCTGGGGACCTTTTACCTAATTTCCCTCGATGATAACATCTTGCAAAATGATACTAGACTATCACAAACAGGATACTGATATTAATACAGCCAAGATAAAGAAGAGGCCAGTACAAACACCCCTTGTGCTGCCTTTATAGCCACACAGACACCTCTAAAATTTATATTCCTAAAGTTCTGAGAGGCTTTTAGGTCCTTAGAAGGAAAAGTGCTTTTTGTTCCTTCACTTCTTTCCCTGATGTCCAACTGTTGTTATGGTTTATAACAAAAAGCCCCCAGTAAAAGTGTATGAGGCACTTTTTCAGTTGTAAGAGACCTTTTCCAGTAGCAACTTATTGTGTTGAAAATATTCTTCAGGGCAGGTTGGCTATACCATAATAATGTTCTCAGAACTTGAAACGGAAAGCAGCTAAATCAACAAAAACAGGAAAAGAAAAGCACAATAATTCTTCTGAAGTGTTAGTCAGAATTTGAGATTAATGCTCATACATGCTTCAAATACAAGAAACAGTATATTACTGGGAAACCTCACGATAAAGAGATCTTTGAAAATTCACTTAATTGGACTAACTGAAAAGGCTGACTGAGCATTAATGAACTAAACATTCACAATAACATCTTTTAAAATGTGTTAAAGTCTTATTTTTTCTAAAATCAAAGACACTAATACATTTACAAAATTTTTAAAAAATGTAAGATCACCTGGAGATTTGGCAAGTGATGCATGGAACACCGAAAAATTGATCAATGCATATGACGCAAGGAAGAAGTTAGAGATAATTGGAGCAATAACATTCAGTTCAGCTGCAAAAGAAACACGACGTATATTTATTGACACATTAGGTATTTTTTGACTTTTTAAAAAATGAAATTATTTTAAACTTTTAGATGACACCCTAAGGAATACCATATCCACTGTTCAGACTTAATGAAGACTTATATTTTATCATACATACTTTGTATATTTTACTTCTCAGGAATCAAACCTTAGGTCCTCGGTTGGAAACCTTTATACCTCAACTCCTCCAAAGCTGGTATATTCTTTCCAATGATATTATATAGTTTTACTAAACACATATATAGTCCATAAGCAGGCAGTCCTATTTTGGGTATTTTAAAAGTCAGACAAATAATATCACACAATATTTATAATTCTGCAATTTGATTTGATAATTTATTATATTGTAGTCATTCATATTGATATATGAAAGTTAATTTTATTCATTTTTTTTTTACTCCTGAATATTATTCTGCAGTTTCATTCTTCTGTTAGTAGCTATTCATGTTGCTTCCATTTTTCACTACTATAATTAATGACACTGAAAACATCTTTGCATGTGGCTCTTTGGGTATATATTCAAGTTTCTCTAGGGTAAATACTCCTAAAGAGAATTGCTGGATTGTGAGAAACTTTACTCAACATTGCTAACTTGTTCCCCCAAAGTAGCCTTACCAAATAGATATCTAGCAGTGTTACGCGAGAGTGAGTTTCCACACATGATGGTATCCTCAAACTTTTAATAAAAGCCCACTGTCATCTTCAGCAATGGAAGGAGGGGGCTCTGAAATCCTTTCCCTTATGCTATTATCTCATTTGTTTTAGGGACAAGAACCTAGAAGTTCCCTCTCATGAGGATTTAATAATGGTAATAATTTTAGCAAGAATGTACTGAGCACTATTATTTGCAGTATTTTCTATATACTCTTTTAATTGATCACGAAGAAACTAACTTTGTTTACTAGGCAAAGTAAGGTTTTATTTATAATTTAATAATTCAATGTTTAGAGCTAATACTGTAAATACTCCAAAATCCATATTAGCACACCATTTATATGACTAACCAATTAAGATGAATCCAAGGGCAATTAAGAATGTTAAGATGTAGCCACGAAGAGGTTCATTATTTTTCCCATAACCTTTAGCAAACATCTGGAAAGCTGGGTAGATGTTGTCCTTACAAAGAGCCTAGTGAAGAAACGTAAATATTAGAAGGAAATGTAACAGAGTTAGATATACAGATTTATTACCATATGTATGTATTACTATAAACTCCCCTTCAATAAAGACTGTAATGTGAAAATACCTACCTGAAATATTTTGGGAGCACTCACAAGGGATGCTAATGCAGAAGAAAGAGTGGCTGAAAAGATACCAGCAGAAATTAATGGTGCAAATCCAGACACCATGCTCATTACCTTAAAAAAGGGAAAAAATGGAAAATTAAGTCTTACAAACCACTCAAAAAAACCACAATGCTATATATCTTTATTATGCTAATGAAGGAAACTAATATCAGGGAAATATTATAATAATGAACAGGAATAATAGTTATGCACATTATAAATTTCTGAAACAGATTTACCATGAGCCCTTACCTTCAATCTTCTTATTTGGTAAAATTTCAAAGACATACAATGGCAGAGAGAATAGCATAATGAACCAATCCCCACATCATTGTGAGTCAAACCCCAGATACCTCTTAATGCATAAATGTTTTAGTATGTTCCTCTGATGGTAAAGCGCTTTAAAAAACTCTAACTGCAAAGCTGCTGTCCCAGGTTGAAAAGTAAGCAATTCCTTAACTTCACCAAATATCCTATTAGCATTCAAATTCCCCCAACCTGTCCATCTTTTCTTGCCTTTTTCAATAGTTTGTTTAAACCAGGATCCACAAACGGACTACACCTTAAATTTGGTTGATGTGTCTCTTAAGTCTTTTTCAATCCACAAGCTCACTGTTTGTTTCCTCTACATTTTATTCTTTTTAGGTCATTGTCCTGTAGAAGCCTCACACCCTGGACTTTGCTGACTGCACTTCTGGCTTGTGTTATTTAACCTGCTGCTCTCACCTCTGTATTTCTAATCAACTGATAGACACAGACAGGTGATCAGACTGAAGTACAAACTTATTGGCAGGAATATTTCAAGATGATACAATACACTTCTGTCAGGTAGGTTCTTTCTTTCTGTGTTTTTTTTTTCTTTTTTGACATTAAGGTAGTAGATTGGTACTGTGGTTATGGTTTTTCTTTTTAAAAAGAGATCTTAAATATTAAAGCTAAATGTGGAAATATTTCTACCTGAAAGGATCTAAGTCTATGATCGGTCTTTAAATAATCTGGGAAGTAGGAAGTTGTAAATAAAACAAAGTCAACCAAGCACTGGTGATTGGTAAAGCTGGAAAATGTATGTTAAATTTCACTGCTTTCTCAATCTTCATACATGTTCAAACATTTCCCTAATGAAGTTTTAAAAAAATGGACTGATCACTTAGATCATGAGAAGACAACCAGAAAAATCCAAACTGAGGGGCAAAATTCAAAGTAACTTGCTTGAATTCTTTAAAATATCAATGTCGTGGAAGATTAAAACAGGCAAGCTGGAAAGTCCTAGATTAAAGGATTTTTAAATAACATAATAGCTAAATGCCATGCGTGACCTAGATTGCATCTTGGATTTAAGAAAAATAGCTGTAAGGGACATTAGTGAAACAAGTGGGGAAAATGAAGATGGAATATACATTTAGATAACAGTATTTTGTCAACATTAAGTTGCTTAAGCGGGATAACTACACTGTGCTCATATAGAATATCTCAAAAACTTCAAACTGACGGACATTTTATGATGTGTTTAATTCATTCTCATATGGTTGAGGAGAAAAAGACTATACATATATACAAAGATAAAGCAATGGGGTAAAATACAAACAACTAGTAAATTTAAGTGAAGGGACAGGTATACAGGTATTCACTGCACTGTTCCTTTACATTTTTGAAAACTGTGAAAAAATAAAATTGAGGTGGAAAAGATGTCTGGTGGATTCCGGTACTGTCAACTTGACCCATCATTATAAATTTCACCAGTAGTGAACAGTGACCATCACCTAAATTCATTACTTCTTTAGGAGAGATTTACTTTTCATATACATATAATACACACACACACACACACGCACATATATATATACATATAGTATATATATACATTAATATATATGTGTGTGTGTATATGTGTGTGTGTGTGTGTGTGTGTATATATAAAGATTACTTATTTGAAAGAGAGAGAAAGAGAGAGAGCACCAAGTGGGGGGAAGGGCAGCGGGAGAGGGAGAAAGAGAACATTAAGCAGCCTCCCTGCCCAGCTTGGAGCCCTATGCAGGGCTCCATTTCACAACACTGAGATCATGACTTGAGCCAAAATCAAGAGGTGGAAGCTTAACCGACTAAGCTACCCAGGCAGCCCTGCTTTTCATTTATACTGACCAAGACCATGTGCCAACTGACACCAAGGAGATAAGGAAATTGGGTTTAAGGTGTTAGTGATTATTTTACACCTGACTGTAATTTGATACTTTAAACCAGATGTAAAGTAAACTATAGGCACAGTTCCTGGCCATAATGCATTAATCTGGTTACCAGTGTACATAATTCCACCTTGTTCCATTTAATATCTCCCCCTGTATCTTTCAAAAGACTCAGTGTTAATAATGAAGAATACATTAAAGGGTGTTAATCAACATTAGCACTGTCCTCTCTAAGCATTTCAAGGAGAAAAAAAAATCTTGAAAAGATGATTTTCTATTCAACCCTTTAGTAACAATATGGTTAGGTATATGCCATGTGTTTTTCACAATCACTGTTTTTCACAGCTATTTATACCAGATTAGCATTGCCAATCCTGTCTATAGGGAAGGAGATTAGAAAGGACACATAAGATGGACCAAGAGAAAAATGAGCGGACTTGATTTCAGCTATATATACTTATCAAGCACAAAATTCCATGCCTGTCTATAATGAGCTCAAAGATAAGGGCAAAGACAGGAGATAAATGAAGAGAGAAAGCAAGGAACAGAGAACATGACGCATTGCTGGATTAAGGCAAACAGACACGACAAGCATTGTATGTACCCATAACCTTCCATCTGTCAAGTTTTGAGGAAAAAGTACATTTTCTCTTCTTCCATCATCTCTGAACTGAGGTAAATAATGCTCTACGCTTAGCATCTCTAAACAGTATGCTTCTAGAAATTTTCCAAGTTTCTTGTTTTCTAGTTATATATTTACTCAATAACTTCTGCATTTCCCACCATTTAGCAATAAAATATGAGTGGCAAGGACAATGATAATAAATGTAAATAATGGTAACACCAGTGTTGTCCAGAACACAGAGTGGAAACGAAGATAACAAAAACAGGTCTTCTCTCTGGTAAGGGGGAAAAAGACAAAAGTCCAATAAAAGGTAGAATAGTGGCAAGTAAAATGAATGGTAAGATTCTGTATGGGTGTTTGTGTGTGTGTTCATGACTTGTGGTTTAAGAAAATCTTCATGGAACTGGGTCTCCTTTAAAGCAGGCAGATTTGGACAAAAGTAAAGAAAAAAGCAGGTGCATTCCCAGCAGAGTAAAGCACCAAAACAAAACAAAACAAGCCCAAGAGAGTAGGGTAAGCATGTATGCATGTGTATGTACAAGCTCAGTGCGGATAGAAGGCAGTGGGATGTAAGTCTGGGTGTGAAGGATTTTGACTGAGAGAGCAAACAGGTTCACAATGTTTGTTAAGCAATGGTGGGTTAAAGGTTTCAGAGGACACGAAAATGAACAACTACATTCAGAAACATTAAGACTATATATGTAAATTTAAAAATTTAAGACCAGTAAGGTGACCAAGATCCCTTTTCCTCCTGAGTATGAAAAGTCCGTTACATGCAAAACAGTGTGATCAAGTATTGCTTTATATAGATTTCAATATCAGACTCTAAATTACAGGCTCCTCAGATATGCTCTATACACCATTCTTCATTCACCAAATGACAAGCAATTTGTATTTTTACAGTATTTTTTCCATTTAGTCTTACTTTAGAAAGCATTTAAAAAAATTTTTTTTAATTTATTTAGTTTTATTAGAAAAGCAGCTTTACGTAAACCAAACTTTAATGAGTCCATACCGGACTTGATGAAGACAACACACTTTTGTATTTTAAGGTAACAACAAAGAAATCTGATTGGCATTTTCAGTCACTGGGCAGAGATCAACATTTGCACTTTTCATACACAATATCAATGTCAGAACTGGCCTGAATCATTAGCTGGATATGAATACTTTCTTTCATTCCTAAGACTATGCCTAGTCTTGTGACTAGAACAAACAAACTTCTATTACATAATTGGGCTCAATATTTATAACCACTGAAAATGCAGTCAATTGCTTAAAACAGAAAATTTACAAAAAGGCATTAAAAATTTAAGTCACAAATTTTATTACAAAATTTAAGTATTCTACATAAAATGTATATTGTTCTAGAATACAGTAAACTCTCAATTATTCTGTTTATGTTTACACTAAACTGTAAAAACATTAGAATCAAAATTTTTAGTTTTCACTTTGAATTAGTATAATCCTCTCCGTAAACACCCATAATTGTTACAAAAATTTCATTTTGGTTTCAGAACCTTAGAGAGGTAATAATAAAAAGGAGAAAGATTGATATTCTCTAACTATTGGACAAGTAGTATTATCTTTTACATAGCTCATATGTTCTAAAAGGTCACAAACTTTCAAGCGTCCATTAAGAATTTAATTCTAGGGGCGCCTGGGTGGCACAGCGGTTAAGCGTCTGCCTTCGGCTCAGGGCGTGATCCTGGCGTTGTGGGATCGAGCCCCACATCAGGCTCCTCTGCTATGAGCCTGCTTCTTCCTCTCCCACTCCCCCTTCTTGTGTTCCCCCTCTCGCTGGCTGTCTCTATCTCTGTCAAATAAATAAATAAAATCTTTAAAAAAAAAAAAAAAGACTTGTCATTATAAAAAAAAAAAAAGAATTTAATTCTATTGTTCAATGGGGGTTTAGCACAGCATGACTACATGGCCTTATCTAACTATTAACACAATTGATACCAATATTTTTTTTAAAAGGGAAGTTATAGTATAAAGCAATTATGAAGACACCTCAAATTAGAAAACTGAATTCATTTCACTGAGTACTGAACTCATTTAAAATACTTAAGGGGTGGCCTGCCTGGCTCAATTGGTGGAACATGCAACTCTGGACCTTGGGGTTGTGAGTTCAAGCCCCACACTGGGTGTGGAGATTACTTGAAAGAAAATCCTTAAAAAAATAATACTCTAAATAAAAATGAAATACTTAGGTCTAAATCTAACAAAACACGTCGAGTACTTGTATTCTGAAAACTACACAATGCTGATGAAAGAAACCAAAGAAGATCTAAATAAACAGAGAAACATACTGAGTTCATGGACTGGAACACTCAACAAAGTGAACATGTCAATTCTCCCCAAATTGATACATAAGTTTAATACGTTCCTATCAAAATCCTAGCAGGACTTTTTGTGGATAAACATTATTCTGAAATGTATATAAAAAAGCAAAAGGAACTAAAATAGCTGAAACAATTCTGAAAAAGGATGAAGTGGGAGGAATCAATCTACTTGACTTCAAGACTTATCACGTAACTACTCTAAACAAGAATGGATGATACTGGTGGACTGATAGATGGAAATGCCAAAAGAATGGATCAGAGAATCCAGAAATAGACCCAACAAATATGACCATGTGTGAGATGCTTCCTTGCTTTCTGAAGCTATACACTACGTACATATACTATATATTATACCCGATCATAAAAGGGTTACCTTCGGGAGCCCTTTTGCTCTCGAACAGCTTCAGATTTTACCCTTTCAATATTTATCTATTTGCCCAATTATTTATCTACAGACTTTCCAAACAGCTATTTGGGTCACGTAACTACTCTAAACAAGAATGGATGATACTGGTGGACTGATAGATGGAAATGCCAAAAGAATGGATCAGAGAATCCAGAAATAGACCCAACAAATATGACCATGTGTGAGATGCTTCCTTGCTTTCTGAAGCTATACACTACGTACATATACTATATATTATAGCCGATCATAAAAGGGTTACCTTCGGGAGCCCTTTTGCTCTCGAACAGCTTCAGATTTTACCCTTTCAATATTTATCTATTTGCCCAATTATTTATCTACAGACTTTCCAAACAGCTATTTGGGTAAAAAGTGACAATGGTCCTCCCTTCTAAGTGAGTGCTGTACTCTGAATGCTCAGATTTGACAGCAGTCTGACCCCTAGATATACAATGTAGGTATAACATAAACATGAGGCTCACCTGGAAATTGTTCATTAGGCCGTAGTAACAAGGATTGCTTTCACAAGATGAAAAGTCAAAGTTTAATTTGCAGGCTGCAGAAGTACAGTTTGTTAGCTCTGTTACAATAGTGTCATTAACGTTCCCAGTGGCATCTCGAACAACACAAGAACCTGAAGGGCAAGGGACAATAAGAATAAGTAATACAACTAAAATTTATATTCATTTCAAAATTACATATATCTATAAAGGAATTTATGGTACTGACTGAAAATGAACTAGTTAACAGTATTTACATTTTCAGCATTTACAGTTTAAATAGATTTACCCCAAACAGAATTGGAAAAGCATCATGGTCCCCAATATTTAAGTAGTGAAACAAAATCTTACAAAGACTAGTATTTCACACAAGCATACTTAAAAGCCCCACACGTATAGTTGGGGGAAATGGTCATGAGCAAAACTATTTGGTTAAGCAAATATAAAAACACTGTGTGGAAGAGTTCCAAATGGTAGAAATGTTTTCCTGTACTCCAAGTATTTAATATGTGAAACATGCCAAAGATCAGAATTCAGGTAATATCAATCTTCTGTGAAGGGAAACAGTTTGAACATTAATGAATTATAATTCTTTTTAAGCCTTTGGCTCAAGTAATTCTATCCTGATAATAAGACAGTGCGTGATATCTGAGATTTGCTTTAAAATAACCATTGGGGCAGAAGGAAAGAATACAGGTGAAACAAGATTAATCATATACTGTTACTTCTATAACTTTGTTGAAAGTAAGTGATGGTTCATTAGAAAAAGCACTCTACTTTTGTGCAAAATTGAAAACTTCCATACTATGACATTTAAAAAGTTTTCTTGGAAAAAAGCACTTCATCATTTGGAACAACATATGATGTGTAACTTTTCGTAAGTAGCATTCCTTAGACGTTTGAAGCACTTCTACAGTCCTGTCTCATCCTATAGGAGGTAAAAATTATAAACATTGCAGCCAAAAGTGAACAACAAATAGAAAATTAAGTTTGCAACAAGGCAGAATATTTTAATGACTAGACAGACTGTATCAAGTTCTTTTCTTCAAAAATTTCTTCATCTAACTCTCGGAGCAGTGTTTGCAAAACCATGTATCCTTAAAGGTACTTGTGAAACCATCTGGGGTGAGGGGAGAAAAGAGCGCTGTCTATCCTACAGCAGCTATGCTTTTATGTGTTTCCTACTCTGATGTTCTACATCGCAGGCGATGGGGAGAAAAAGGTTCCCTTACTCTGAACCAATTACACATCCATGGCTGTAGACACTGACCCCGCTGCTGAGTGTTTGGGAGGAAGGGCTACTCCTATTGCTCCAAGGGCCAATATGGACAGAAGGAAAGTATGATGGCTCACAGTCAGAGAGACAGATACAAACAGAAAACATTTGGTGTGACTAATTATTTTCCAATTTGAAACATAATCAGTTACATCATTCTTTAAATTAAAACTAAATTTTCTTGAGCCAGAAACTTTTAGGGGAACACAAAAATATTTTTGCTAAATATATATAAGGGATCCAGTTCCACTTTGGGCTCCCACTCAACGGGGAGCCTGCTTCTCCCTTTCCCTCTGTCCCTCCCCCTGCTCATGCTCTCTCTCCTTCTCTCGCTCACTTTCTGTCTCTCAAATAAATTAATAAAATCTTAAAAAAAAATTTGATCTACAGTCACTGCATGTAAATTATATGTAAATCAATACTTACTTTTTCTTGGGAATGTTTCAGCTAAAAAAAAAAAACTACTAAGAGTCTTTAAAGAATTCACTAAAAAACAAAATAAAATCCCTCTTTGCCAGGACAAAATTCTTTAAATCAAATGTCAGTCATCTCTGGTAGGGAATCTCTACGCTTTCACTCCTTCATGTATACAACAGTAATTTAGAGACTGCTTGACCACTTAAGTCCTTTCTAGTTCATTTAAAATGCTATGGTTTCATGAATGCAGGAAAAGGCTGAAAACCAGGTTCCTTCAATTTATTAAGACTTCAGTAACACTTTTCACTCAATATAAAATGTCACGTCTACCAAAATCGGTTTTTTTGGTAAAAAATGCCAAGCTTTGCTTAAATGTCTTCAAACAATCTTCATGTGCAGTAAGATTAGCATGCAAATATAAAATAACCACCATAAATAAAAATATTAAAAATTTTATCAAGATCACAGAGTAAAATGCATTTACTTCTACTATATGAATTGTATTTTCTATAAATTATATCTAAGTCAAATTTAAGAGTTTGCAAAGAAGACTTTACATAATTTTTAATTTACTTTAATTCATAAAGATCCTAGACGAAAAAACAATAGGGCATCTGGGGGTTTAGGTAGTATCTGTAAAATCACTACTAGTTTACTTAAAACTCTTTCTGAATTAAAATATGCAACTCTTTTTTTTTTTTTTTTTAAGATTTTGTTTATTTATTTGACAGAGATAGAGACAGCCAGCGAGAGAGGGAACACAAGCAGGGGGAGTGGGAGAGGAAGAAGCAGGCTCATAGTGGAGGAGCCCGATGTGGGGCTCGATCCCATAACGCCGGGATCACGCCCTGAGCCGAAGGCAGACGCTTAACCGCTGTGCCACCCAGGCGCCCCTAAAATATGCAACTCAAATCTTTTTATTGAAATATTTCTGAAATCAAAAGTTAAAACTATAGTATCATGGAAATAAATATTTAAAGTATATACATCGTGAAATTTCTGAAAGAGAAATATAAGGCGATTTACCTACGGATACTGCAATTCCTATGTAAACCACTGTAGTAATTAAAATGGCTAAGAGTGTTCCTTTGGGTATGGCTGACTGAGGATCCTAGAAGAGAAGAAAAAAATTTTAAGTCTACCTTTAAAAATAAATATATGTATACCATTTTTTATACAAAGTTGATATAGTACTTTGTAATACTTACTGCAAGATCACCTGAGATATTTGCTCCAGCAAGAATACCAGTTGCAGCAGGAAAAAAGATGGCAAACACAGAAAAGAAAGTCTCTTCTTCTCGAAAATCCGGTCCAAAGTTCTCATTAAATATTTCGGCTGTGGAGAACAAAATATCTTTGGTAATTAATGGAAAGCAGATTAGACCATTATAATTTAGGGCATATGTGAGTGTTATGTGTGTTTGATCCCTAGCTTTTCTTCAGTTCAAGTAACTGGTAAACTACTGACTACTTCCTAGTGGAAGCATGGCATTGCCTGTTTTCGTGTATGAGGGAACAGTTTATAATCAAAATGATGATTTGACCTGGGTCATGCCTACTATTTTGTATACCTTATTAATTATGTTTCAAGCACCTCTAACTTGATTGTTATCACTAGTACAAATATCAGTCAAAGCGTGGATAAACTTCTCAATGTCTGGGGTCAGTCAAGGAAACAGGAAAGGAGTAGGAAAATAAAAAACATCATACTAATCTGGAACCTTTTTTTTTTTTCTTACATCCAACTTACATACTATCTGTACAGTTCTCTATTTCCTTGTGGTGATATGCTTAATTTTTGATGCTGAATTATTCACCAGGCTTCCATATAATTTTAGCTAAGGCAAAGTAGGTAAAGTCCCCTTCCATTTTAACAATAATGAAAGCTTCAACTAGTCCTATTGTTTCCATCTATTCTGATGGGCCCTGATACTGGAACAACCATTTAACTGTCATTTATCCATCCATCCATCCATCCATCCATCCATCCATCCCCTGAACAACTACCATGCACCAGGTCTTCTACTGGAGCCATTAAGTATCTCACTACCTTAGTAAAATGAATGAGAAGGCAGCAAAGCAATACCAACCACCAAAAAAGAAAAGTCACATTCTGAAGGATATTTAGATTTATTTACTTCAGACTGAGAAAAACTCAGATATGCTCCTTATACAATATTTATGACTATACTAGGTAACCATGCAAACACTTTTATAAGGTGCCAGGGATCTGGGGGGAAAAAAGGAAATGAAAAATGTGGTTTAGCGGATATTTGCAGCTATTTTTAAATCAACTGAAGTCACAAACAGAAAACATACAATTACTAGGAATATTTTTAGAAATAATCATCTCCTATAATTTTTAACACTTTTTAAAGTTGCAAAAAGAAATGTTCAAAAAAAGTTATAACATAGAAAAATTTAAGTTGTAAGGAGAAGAAATGTCACAAATATAATTTATGAATGCATAAAATATAAAAAAATATCTACTTAAGTGATGCTATTAACTTTCACTTCTGGCATGCCTAGCAAACTCCTCTTCCCCCAATCCAAAAAACCAGAGATTTAAAGTGCAGTTTAGAAGTAGGTATGAGCACTTGTAATAAGAACAGATATCACACTATCGACCCAGGACCAGCAGGTACAAATACTGGGTGAGTGTCACTGGTTAAGGTATAAACCTTGAAACAATTCCTGTCGGAAAACTAAACTACCCATGCAGCTAAGTCAGTGTCTGAGAGAAGCCAAACCAGTGCTACTCGCAAATGATCAAGGACCGTATGTTGTTAACTGTGAGCAAGAAGATTAGGAAGCTTACACCAGAATGTAAACCAACTAGGTCTCTAGGATCCACAGTTCAGGTCAGCTGATTTTTTCCCCCCAGTAAGACTTGGTGAAGGAAGAAGTGCACTGATGTACATTCTGTATCTTTTCACAGATCTGTATGAGTAGCTCTGGGCTGAACAACTGGGGAGTACTGCAGGTAGACCTCTTCCTCTCGGGCTGCAAGGAGATTCTTGAGTTGTTTTTTGTCAACTGAAGACACATCTGTTACCCTAAGTGGTACACCTCTCTGATGCTTATGCAAGTGTTCTTTCCTGCTGCATTTCACCCTGTGCAGATACAGGTGCAGAGTGGTTCCATGAGATGGGAAGTGGGGGATGGTGATGGGGGGCAGATACAGATACAGACTTAAGGAAATAACAAACGACAAGTAAATTTCACCAGCAGGGACAATCAGAGGCAGAATGAAAAGGGTCACAAAGATGAAAACTGTGGAAAATCCTCACAATGTATACTGCAAACTGTAGAAAAACTGAAGTTGCCATTATACCATGAGTATTTCCTTCACAGGTACTTTTACTGTTGTGTTGAAATACAACTAAAAGAATGGAAAAACCATGTGAGCATAAAAGTCACCATTTCAGTTACAAATTCCCAAAATAACAGAGAACAAGGGCGCGTTTCCTCAGAAGCACTGATTTTTCTACATTCTATCATCTTTTGAGGCTAAGAATGAAAAACAGAAGATGTAAATAAAAGTGGTATTTTACTCTGACCGTAACATACATAAAGGAGACAATACTAAATTGGATGGTCAATTAGTGTGAGTCACTCCTCCAAAATCAATTATATTACGAATTATCTACAATGTACTAACTTTGTTTACTAATAAAATGCTACAACATGCACCTTTAAAAAGAGAGTCTATCTTTTTTACTTACATTTATAACCAAAGAAACCTTTGGGCTTCTTGCTGTCCAATGGGATAAATGTTCCTATGACGAAATCAGCAATAGCAAGTAGTAGAATCACCAAGAGAACAATCTGAGCCTGGAA
The DNA here is from genome assembly GCF_002007445.2 of Ailuropoda melanoleuca. Classification (NCBI taxonomy): domain Eukaryota; kingdom Metazoa; phylum Chordata; class Mammalia; order Carnivora; family Ursidae; genus Ailuropoda; species Ailuropoda melanoleuca. The sequence goes on along the minus strand of NC_048220.1, from coordinate 17,971,063 downwards.
TTTTAAACATGAAAAACCAAAATCAGCTCTCTCATGTCTCTACACTGATTCAGTTTCACTACCGTGTAACTTCTGTGACTGAAGGGATTTGTCTTGTTTTCCCAGTGCCTCAAAAAATCAAAAAGCTTTTTGAGGTGCTCAATAAACTTACACTACATGAGCAACCTTTAAAGAACTATCCTAAAATGTTCAATAGACTGGGGAAAAAAGGATAGCCTAAGTAAGGATTTTTTTTTTTAAAGATTTTATTTATTTATTCGACAGAGAGAGAGACAGCCAGCGAGAGAGGGAACTCAAGCAGGGGGAGTGGGAGAGGAAGAAGCAGGCTCCCAGCAGAGGAGCCTGACGTGGGGCGATCCCGTAACGCCGGGATCACGCCCTGAGCCGAAGGCAGACGCTTAACCGCTGTGCCACCCAGGCGCCCCCTAAGTAAGGATATTGCCAGATATTTTTGAAATGACTTAAAGATATGCATGCCATCCCACAAATCACAAAGCACTATAAATTCCACAACACTGTAGGCTTTTCAACCTTTATCATTATTTACTGCCCCCTCCAATGGAAGTACCATCTTGACATGGGGAACGTATTTGCTACAAACAAAAGTTTTACACCACGTTCAAACACAATGTTGAATGTCTGACAGCCACAGGAAAAGAAGAATAAGTACAGAAAGAAGACAATATCCAGGTGGAGGATTAAAGTAGCAATGGGACTGGAAGGAACAATCTATGAGAACTCCCATCTCTCCTCCTGCTCTCTTTTTGTTTTAGTGAGATGTAACTGACATGTAATAATCTATCAGTTTCTGATGTACCACACAATTCAATATTTATACACACGTAATTGTAAAGTGATCACTACAATAAGTCTAGTTAATATCCATGACCATACGTCATTTAAAAATTGTTTTTTCTTGTGATGAGAACTTTTAAGATCTACTCTTTTAAAAAAGCAACTTTCAAATATGCAATACAGTATTAACTATAGTCACCATGCTGTACAGTACATCCCTGTGACATTTATTTGATAACTGCAATTTTATACATTTGACTCCCTTCACTGTTTTGCCCCCTTCCCCCACCTCTCCTCCTCCACTCTTCACCTTGCAATACAATTAGGCAGATACTCATGAAAACCTGTGTCATCCATCGGAATAAAAACTGCTTAAATGCTAATCCTGTCCCAGGTAGTATGAAATTCTATTCTTTTCAGTCAAGTCAAATGGTTAAAAGTGTAAGTAAATGATTTAATTATATGCTAATTGTATACTAATGACTTAAAAAACAACCTTGGCAAAAATATTCTTTCCAGCCTTCCTAATTTTTGATCTGGTAAATATTATCATGGTTCATATATAGCAGAAATATGTGCTCTTACATGATTTATAAAAGGAAACATGAAGACCCCTAGAAGGACTTGGACACCCTCAGCAGGATCTTTCTGGATATGCATTAGTCAGGAAAACAGAGCTGTACGGAGGAATATTCTCTCAAAGACACAGCAACAACGCCGGGTGCTCTGCCTACAGGTTAACATGTGACTTCAGCAATTTTCCCCAGAAACACTGGCCCTGGCTTTGGTAGCCATGATTTCTGAGACTTCAACAGCAAGGAGCAAGATGAGCTTCTGTAATCTCTTAGGGGCAATAAACGTCAAGTTATTGACGTTTATTGCCCCTGTGTTTATTTTAGAAATTGAATTGTTAAATGAATTACAAAACCCAGAGTTTAATTTGGGCTACCTAACATATTGACCTGAGTGATTCTAAATAACTTAAATCAAGATTAAGGGAGGGGAGGGGAAAGGATGGGAAGGGAGAGGGGGCAGGAAGTTCAAAGTTAGAAAGTACTGTGTTTAAGTGGATGCTAGACTGACAGTTATCTCCACACATTCCTTGCCTTGTCAGATAGAAAATATCTGATAAATAAACTTCTCTGAAAACGGCCACTTAAGGAATATTCGAAATCTAAAAATATTACCACACTTTAGAGTGGTCCCTAAACAAAAGCTTTAAAAGTTCATATGTTAAATATGTACAGATAGTCCAATGAGTTCATTACTTACTTTTGCTTCCCACTCCATTCCAGCCACTGAGATACCTAAAAGGATCACCACCGTAATGGCTCCAATAATGCGGATATCATTGATTTCATCTATCATAAGTATGGAATGTTCCTAGAAAAACAGAATTATAAATGTAATGAACAATTTTTGCTATTCGGATAAACTCTTTAACTCTTTTGGAAACATTACAGAGACATCAGAATTTCTTACACGAAGAAGTGGAATAAATGCCAATGTAAGGAATGAATAGGGAGGCCTAAGAAAAAGGAATAAATAACTATGTGCTATTGAGGCACTATTCAAGAAACTCAAGACATCAAACCTATAATCTAATAATGCTATATTTAATACAGACTCAATAATCAAAAATGAAATCGCTAACAAGCAAATAAGGCAAAATCATAATATGCCTAAGCAGGACTCGCAGTATTTTTTAAAGCAATATATTTCGTATTACTGTGATTAGCCAATTCAAGTTTTTAATGGTCTTTTATGCTGCGTAAGAAAAAGAGATGAACGCACGTTTATGCAGTTGTCCAAACACACACACTGTTCGCACTCTAACAAGCACAAATATTTGTGGTTTAATATCAGTGACATTAAAAACATGCTAAATTAAATAACGAAAGAATATTAACTCTTAATAGTTATACTTTTGCTTTCTTACAGCCCTTGCTTTTCCCCATCCCTTAGGCCTATCCAGAGGTCAATGCCAATATCAGTGCCAGTCCCTCTCTGACCCTACATCTCCTAATGGATGGCATACGACCACAGAAGAAGAGTTACAACCTAAGCTAGGGTGAACAGCTACAGGGGTCTCTCAGGTCTGCTTTCAGTTAATAACGCTGAATCCTATTTCATTTCTACTGCTTTAACTACACACATCCCAATGACTCTTTTCAAACAAATCCTCTTCTAAACTCCAGAGCAGTGTTATCGACTACTGCCTGGCAAGCTCTATTTGGATATACCTCTGGTTCTTCCAATCAGACATCCCAAACTACACTGTCCTGTGCTGCTATTTCACAGTGAATGCCATTACCCTCCACTTAAACCTCCAACTCAGAAATCTATATATTTATATATAAATCTATACACTATCTCTCTCTATATATATCTATATATAAACCTGAAATCCTCCTTTCTCTTTCTCTAATTTCCCATATCCCAGTAATCTTCAAGTCCACTCATTTAACATTTTTAAAATCTCTCCAGTTCACCCATACATCTTCCAGCCACACTGGTCAATTGTTTGAATGTATGCCACCATCCCTTCCCCAGGATAGCTACAACTTTCTAAATGGTCTCCCTCTCCACCTGTGATCCCTCAGATCCATGCTCTATACTGTGGTCAGGTGTTTCTTCAAGCCCCAATCTGATCATGATCCAGCCCCTAACTCCAACTGAGATTTAGACCCCAATTTAACAGCAAACAATACCTTCCTGATTTGACCCTTTCTTCCCTCTCTAGTCTTAAATTTCTATCTCGTGCTTCAATCACATAGAAATATTTACAGAATTTCTTTAAAAACACACCATACTCTACCCCTTCCAGGCTTTTGTTTCCTTTTCTCCCCATTCCCTTCACAACACACCCCACCTCTCCCACTTGCTTGCTAACACCTAGATCCCCTTCCTTGGAAAACCCTTACTCACACTCCTTTGTGACCCTTCTTCCTGGGTGGGAGTAAGTTAAGTGATTACCCTTTGTGTTGCCAAGGTCTCCTACAACTACCTACTTCTGAAAATGTATCATCATTACTTTGTCTATCTTCTACACTAAACTTCTTGAAGTACATGTTTTGTGTCCATCACTGCTTTCTTAGGATCCAAAACAGGGAGTGGCACCTAAGCCCTCAATAAAGATTTGGGAAACCAATGTCTAGGAGCGGAAATTACCTTAAGCAACTCCACCACAGTTTCTGCAAATCCAACCACGTACATAGCAACTGCAACAGCATTGGCAAAAGCGAAGATCAGTCCAATTGCACCACCAAATTCTGGCCCTAGACTTCTAGATATTAAATAATATGCTCCTCCTAAAGAAAAGGAAAAAAAAAACCAAAAATACTCAAGTTAGGAATTTAAATGTCAAACAATCCTTTTAATTACACAAAAGAGTTCAGAAAGCACATGCCTCCAGTAAGCACAACTGTCAAATTAATAAGCAAGTGGGTGAGCATATTTTCAAGAAGAAACATCCCCAAAGAATTCTTTACAACCCACTTCATTCATTAACAGTTCTCAACACCCTGAGAATTCATCCCATACCAAATATAAAATCATCCGGCTTTTTAAATCCCTATTCCCTCTTCTAAAGCTTAGACCTAGAATGGACAAAAGCCGCCTGTTCGTATTCATAGATACCAATATCATCTCCTAATGGTTTTAATCTTAATGTAACTTTTAAAATCACAGTTGAGATAATTTCAATAACCTAAATTGGTATGGTAATTTGTGGGTAACATGAATACTAAGACTCAAAAAAATTTCCCAAGAAATTGCAAAGAACAGCAAGCATAAGGTGATATCCTAAATAGGTACAATTAATATTTTAATAAATCCTGCCTAATGCAACAGTCAACAAGGACATTAAATGAACTATCACGAAACAAGTATTTTTCTAACTTAAATATTAATCAGTATTATGATTTTGAGTCAATCTAATGCTTACTTGGAATCTCTTAGAATTCTCTTAAAATTCTAATTTATTTCTGGCCTCTGAGTTATAATCAAACTTAGTTTTAATAATAATGAAGTTACATAAAATTATATACATTTTTTTAAGATACTGACGAATTGTTTAATTCTTAAGACCATGTGATGAGGGACAGCTAAATGTCTCAGTCAGTTAAGCGTCTGCCTTCAGCTCAGGTCATGATCCCAGGGTCTTGGGATTGAGCCTCACATCAAGCTCCCTGCTCAGCGGGAGCCTGCTTCTCCCTCTACCTGCTGCTGCTCCCGCCTGTGTTTTTTTTTTTCTCTCTCTCACTGCCCTGACAAATAAATAAATAAAGTCTTAAAAAAAAAAAAAAGACCATATATTGAAATGCCATTTAACAGCTTGGTATTTCTCCTGTTCCCCCAGTATAATGAAGACATATACAATAAAAAATCCTATAGTTCAATAAAGTACTAAGTGTGCAAACTTCATTTTGGTAATACTCTAATACATTTTTATACTTACTTCTATCAACTATCTAAAAATATTCTACACTTTAAATCCATCCACCCAAAACTTCCTTAGTTACTTATTTCACCAATTAATAATTTCAACCCCCTTGGAAATCCTCAAGAAATAAATGCAACCTGATCATTTGATATGATTGGTCTTATGGTTTTTAATCAGATGAAATGGCTTAGGAATTTCCCAGATATATTTTTGAACACTGAAAAATTCTAATGGACTTATATAAGGACAAATTTTTTATATCAAATAAAGATCTTCACATAAGACATTAAATCCATTATAATTAATCACAAGGAAAATCCCTGGAATACTCTGATATCAAGACTATATTTAACGTATATATTCACAAAATTGATTTAAACTATTTCATTTAATGTCAATACCCACAATGAATTACATATTGTTTATCCTGACTTCACAGATGAGAAAATTAGGTCACTATGAAAGGTTAAGTGAAATCCGGATAGAGCCTTGGCATCTGGCTCCCTGCTCAGTGGGGAGTCTGCTTCTCCCTCTGACCCTTCCCCTCTGCTCCTGTGCTCTGGCTTGCTCTCTCTCTCAAATAAATAAATAAAATCTTAAAAAAAAAAAGAAGAAATCTTTCAATGACTCATGTTTCAACAATTGACAATTTAAACTTGAGAATGAGGGGCGCCTGCATGGCTCAGTCAGTTAAGTGTCTGACAGACTTTGGCTCAGTCATGATCTCAGGGTCCTGGGATCTAACCCAAGTTAGGCTCCCTGCAGTGGGGAGTCCACTTCTCCCTCTCCCCTGCTCTTCCCCCCACTCATGCTCACTCGCTTTCTCAAATAAATAAATAAAATCTTAAAAAAAAAAAAAACTTGAGAACGCGAAACATCACCAATAGAACCTATAAAAACAAAGAATTCATTCATGATGTGCTTTAGTTTTGATTTCAAGTCTTTTAATTACTAAGAAGAAAATATACATATCTTAAGGTGCATTTAATACGGCAAAACATAACGGGAAGGGGAAATTCACCTTGGGAATGATGACTATAAGTAGGCAAATTCTGACATTTCAAAACTATTTTTAAATCTTCTACACTTTAAAATACCTAAAACTGAAAGCCTCACACCTAGTTTTGTTATTTTTTAAAAGATTTGTATTTTTTTCCAATAAAGAGTGCATGGATAACAAATCTAAGAGTATCTGCTAATCTCACTACACTTTTGATAGAAAGCAAACATTTTCTGCTTTGTTTCACTTCTACTCCTCCTTCCTAGAGGCAATCAGTTTTAAAAGCCGTTTTCTTTCTTTTTTTTTTTTTATTTTCATCAAAATCAAAAGATAGTATTAAACACTTGGAGAGACCGGTCCGGTATTTTTACAAACAAGCATAAAGTAGGTATTTATCTTGAATATAAAATTTCTATTTTGCTAAAAATTACATTTTACTTAATTCTAGCTAAATACTATTCTCATTTCCATTTTACATATGACAAAATCAAGGCTTAGAGAGGTTAGGTAAGTTGACCAAGGTCATAAAACCAGCCAGGGAAGCATTGGGCTTAAACTCAGAGTGATTATCATACAATATGCATAACAAAAATCAGTCTTTTTGTTATCACTGAAATGAGGACAAGACTAATGAAGAATTATGAGTGATTAAAAGGCATCAACAGACAACAGTAACTACTTTCTTTAAAAAAATAAAAATCGATTCGTCAGGCAAACACAGAAGTTAATGTTGAAAAAAAGTTCCTCATGGGTTTCATAATATGGCCATAAACTACTGCATCTCCTGAGTGTAGAGGACATAAATGAGTCAGACACCAGAGGACTAAGTAATGATACTATATACACTAGGTTCCATTTTTACTACATATTGATTTGGGGATATAAGTCCCTATAGCTCTTGTGAAATTTCACATCAATAACCAAAACCGTAAGTTAATCAAGAGCCTAAGATTAACAATGGATTATTGGCCATAAAATAAGTGTCAGTGACTTTCAAAGATCTGAAATGGTACAGTGAATACTACTGACAACAACAGAATTAAATTAAATGTATGGAAGATCCCTAATACCTGCAAATTAAGCAACATATTTTAAGTAACCCACTGTAAAGAATAAGCCACAGGGAAGTTAAAAAGTATTTTTAATGAATGATAATGAAAATACAGCATATCAAAATTAGTGGGATATGCCTAAAGCAGAAATTACAGAGCAACTTATTCAAATGTTTGTATTAAAATGATATAAAATCAATGATCTAATAAGCTAGAAAAAAGAGGGGCGCCTGGGTGGCACAGCGGTTGGGCATCTGCCTTCAGCTCAGGGCGTGATCCCGGCGTTATGGGATCAAGCCCCACATCAGGCTCCTCTGTTATGAGCCTGCTTCTTCCTCTCCCACTCCCCCTGCTTGTGTTCCCTCTCTTGCTGGCTGTCTCTATCTCTGTCAAATAAATAAATAAAATCTTAAAAAAAAAAGAAGCTAGAAAAAAGAGTAAATAAAAGAGAGACAAAGTAATAAAAAAGAACAGGAACCACTGATACAAAAAAACAATAAAGGAAAATAAAGCCAAAAGTTGTTTTCAAAAACATTAACAAAACTGGTAGACAATGAACAAGACAAGAACAAAAAAGGAAACAAACCAAATCACTAATGAAAAAAGGGATATATAATTATAAATCCCACAGTCACTAAGAAGTTAAAAGGTAATACAATAAATTTATTGCAATGAAACACAACTCAGACGAAATGGATGCCCAAACTGTGGTAAGAACCGGAAAGTGACAAAATCCTATACCTAGCTAAGAAATTAAATTTGTAATAAAAACCTCCATACACACAAATACACACACACATTCAAAAAAACTACAAGCCTAGATACCTTCACTGAAAAGGAGGAGAAAAGATCAATCTTAAATTCTTTCAGAAAAAAAAGAGGAAGAGGAAATGCTGGCCAAGATCCCTTTTAAAATGAGCATAATCCTGATACCAAAATCTGACAAAGGTTATTAGAAAGAAAGAAGATTTCAGATGAATACTTCTCAGGATCATAGACTCAAAAATCCTTAACAAAATGTTAGCAAATAAAATGTTGCAGAAAGCATATCTCTGAGCAAGTGGGGCTTATCCCACAAATGCTAGGCTAAGATTCAAAAACCCATATAATTTGTAAAAGTAACAGAATAAGGGAGAAAAACCATATAACCATTTCAGAAGATGTGGGAAAAGCATGGCAAAATTCAATATCCATTCATGATAAATATTCTCAGCAATTTTGAACGATAACTTTCTCAAACTGACAAACGACATCTTCAAAACCCCACAGGTATCTTCTTAGTTGTGATATACTGAACTTATTCTACCTAAGAATGAGAACAGGGCAAGGATGTCTATTCTCATCTCTTCTATTCACCACTATACTGGAAATCCTAACTAATTCAACAAATGAAAAAGAGAGAAAGAGAGAGAAATAAAAAAATCCTAAAAATTGGCAAGAAAAAGTATAAGCCATGTCTATTCACAGATAACAGTCTGTTCATCAAGATCACAGAGTAATGGTATCAAAACACAAAAGTCTATTTTATTTCTCTATATAAGAAACAAAAACATAGAAAATAAAATTTACAAATACTACTTATAACCAAAGCATATGACACACTAAAGGGTAAATTTAATAAAATATATATACTGAAAAATATAAAGTACTACTGTAAGAAACAAAAGATCTAAATAAATGGAAAGATACACCATTTTCATAAACTGGAAGATTCAATATTGTTAACATATCCATTCTTCCCAAAACAATTTCTAAGGCTGAAATACCAAACCCCATCAAGATTTTATGGGTTCTTTGTTTTTGTTTTTGTTTTTTAGAAGAAATTGGTACACCTAAATAAAAAATTCAGGTAGAAATGCAAAGGACCTAGAAGAACCAAAACAATCTTGAAAAGGAACAAAGTCAGAAGACTTAGAAATTATAAAGGTAAGCAATCAATAGTAATCGGCATAATTACTCTCATAATTCTCCCGTGAGAGAAACAAACATCAATGGAACAGCATACAGCACAGACAATACACAGACAATTGCTTTTTAACAATGGCACCAAAGTTAATTCAAAAGAGAAAAGACAACTGTTTTAATAAATGGTGCTAGACCAAGTGGATACCTACACAGGGAGGTAGGGAGGAAAGGAACCAGTCAAAAACCTCAGCTAAAACTATAAAGATTCTAGACAAAAACAAAAAAGAGTATCTTCATAAACCTCGGGATAAGCAAAAGATTTCAGGTCAGTACAATAAAAGCCCTAGCCATAAAAGAAAACTTAAGAATCTAGATTTCCTTAAAATGGTAAACTTCTGCACTCTGAAAAATAAAGAAAATTATAAAAATAATGAGGCAAGGCAAAAACTGGGGGAAAAAACACACAATACATATGTTAGACAAATCAACTGTATTCAGGATATATTTAAAAAACCTCCTACAGGGGCGCCTGGGTGGCACAGCGGTTAAGCGTCTGCCTTCGGCTCAGGGCGTGATCCCGGCGTTATGGGATCGGAGCCCCACGTCAGGCTCCTCTGCTATGAGCCTGCTTCTTCCTCTCCCACTCCCCCTGCTTGTTCCCTCTCTCGCTGGCTGTCTCTATCTCTGTCGAATAAATAAATAAAATCTTTAAAAAAAACAAAAAAAAAAAAACAAAAAAAAAACCTCCTACAAATAAATAAAAGATAACACAATTTAAAAATCAGCAAAATATTTGACTATATTACAAAGAAGATATATGTGGTCATAAGCACATGTAAAGATGCTTACCATAATTAATCATCCACAAGAATAGCTATAATTAAAAATACATAACAAGCGTTGGTAACAACACAGAAAAACTGGAAGTCTCATATATTGCTGATAAAGTCTCACATATGGCTGATGGTAGTATAAAATGGTACAACCACTATGGAAAACCATTTGGCAATTTCTTATAAATGAGACATACAAGTACCTCACAAATCAACAAATCCACTTGTAGGTAATCTCCCAACATGAGTAAAAACATACAACCACAAAGACTTGTACAAAAATGTTCCTGTCAGCTTATTTATAATAGCCTCACACTAAAAATAATTCAAATGTCCTGCAATAGTTACTAAATAATTTATTGTTACTACAAGTAGACAATCATAAAATTGAGTAATGTATAGTAATACTACACTATAACAAACTACTAACATATAGAACAACATGGATGAATCCCAAAAACACCATATTGTGGTGAGACACAAAAAGAGTGCCTTCTATAGAACATAATTCCATCTTGGGCTAGAGGTGAGGGAATGATCATAAAAGAACTTTCCAGTATGATCAAAATAGTATGTATTTTGTTTGAGTTAGGTTTATAGACTTATCAAAACTCACAGACCTGTAAACTTAATATATGTGCATTTCACTACATGTGAATTTTACTTTAATAATATTGATCTAATAAACTATAAATCTATGGTCAACAGCTAGCATTTTTAAAACTTAAAAACTCTACCCTAGTCAAAATGACATAGCAGAAAAATTCATGGCTAGACTTCAAGAGAAGATTAAACAGGTCTTAAGCAAGTTTATCAACTCACTGCTTATAATGAAAGGAGTCAAAAGTTACTTTTAAGTTGGACCAAGTGTGAAATCAAAGTTTCTCTTTCTTTCTTTCTTTCTTTTGTTGAAGTTTATCTTAAAAGGCAATTAAATCAGGGCACCTGGGTGGCTCAGTAGATTAAACATCCTACTCTTGATTTTGGCTGAGGTCATGACCTCAGGGTCATGAGATGGAGCCCTGGGGAGGGCTCCATGTTCAGTGGGAGAGTCTGCTCAAGATTATCTCTCTCCTTCTGCCCCTACCCCTGCACGTAGGCTCTCTCCCTCTCTCTCAAATAAATCTTTAAAAAAAAAAAAAAGGCGATTAAATCCGTAATTCCATCTACATGTTTTTTTTTGTAAAAACAAAGAACCCAACCCAAGTCAGGATTAGCATCAAACATCTGCAAATGAACAGAGTTGTGACCATATTCTTCACCACCACCCAGCACCCTCCCTCTTCTCCATTCACTTCTGTGGTTCTTAGGCGTATCCTCACAGAATCCTAGTGCTATAAGGCAATTCTTTGGTCATCAAGCCAAACTCCTCATTTTACATGAGGACACAGAGATTCAGATAAGTAGTGACTTTAAGCAATAGGTGATGGATAAAACCATGAATGGACCAAAGTGATATGCTGGTTAGGCCTACAAGTAAAATCAACACTAAAATGACTGCCTCATCTATCTCTTACTGTTCTAAGAATTAATGTAAAACTCCTTGGGAAAAATAAAGCCCTATTAAAACTCTATTTCAAATTTGGTCAAAATACTAAAATCTTTTTCCTCGGCTGTTAGCCAAAATACAGAATTTTATTAATGCTGTAAGGGTAACAAAGGTTTTTGCAAAGTAGACAATGAAAAAAAAATCAACTTTACCCTATTTCTTTTTTTAAACAGGAGTCAGTGGATTTGAAACCTCTTTCTAGTGAGCTCTGTCCTGCCAATTTTTGTTATAAAGCATTAATCAATATTACCTTACTTTTTTTCTGAAAAGAACCATAAAAATGAAAAACCCAAAGTTAATCAATGTGAATGTGCATGGTCCGGAGCAATTTTTGATTAGGATTACATATACTAGGGGGCGCCTGTGTGGCTCAGCCCTTAAGCATCTGCCTTCCGCTCCGGTCATGATCCCAGGGACCTGGGATCGACCCAGGCATCGGGCTCCCTGCTCAGCGGGAAGCCTGCTTCTCCCTCTCATACTCCCCTTGCTTGTGTTTCCTCTCTTGCTGTCTCTCTCTCTCAAATAAATAAATAAAATCTTAAAAAAAAAAAAAGGATTACATTTACTCATCAATCTTTACAGAAAATGGAATTATCAGATACAGCTATTATGAATGTTCAGAACAAATGAATTGAACTCAAATTAAATGGCACCTTCAAAATAAAATACACAAAGACAAAAACCCCCACGCAACTAGGCAGGAAGGGAGGAGTACTTAGTATCTTTTGAACATGCACTCTGGATGTCTGACTACCAATTACGCCACAAAAGAGACATTTCTTAAACCACACAGGGCTCTTAAAGGTTCTCATCACAAGGAAATAACATGTTTTTCTTCTTTCCCCTATACCTATGTGAGATGATGGATGTTAACTAAACCTATTGTGGAAACTTATTCACAATATAAGTCCAATCATTATGCTATAACACCTTAAACCTATTCGGTGCCGTATTTTGATTATATCTCAATAAAACGCTAAGGGAAAAAAAAAACTACACGTGGTTCAATTTAGCACTTGCTCTTTTTATCTGCAAACATGGACTAAATGCTCTATATTAATGTGAAAACTTTTTCATCTTTAGAAACAACAAACCTGTCCAAGTTAATTTCCTTTGAACTATTTTACCTTTTATTATAACTCTTGCTCATCCTTGATAAAAACTGCACAAGAAATCTTACTGTCCAATGATGTTGAAAAATCACAGTCAACACGTGATCTAGCACATCCTCAGTGCCTCAGGTATGGGTAAGAAACTCTGAACAAAATCAAATTTTGACACGTTTTCTACCAAAATGAACTTCTGCCCAAGAGTAATGTGAAAGTAATTCAATTTAAAATACAAACTAATACAACTATGAGGTAGAAAAACACATAAAAAATAAGGTAAAATTTGAAGGGTAATGGACTCCAGTCAAAATAAAAGTTAATTTGGGGGCGCCTGGGTGGCTCAGTTGGTTAAGCGTCTGCCTTCAGTTCAGGTCATGATCCCGGGGTCCTGGGATTAAGTCCCGTGTTGGGCTCTTTGCTCAGCTTCTCCCTCTGCCTCTTCCCCCTGCTCGTCCTTTCTCTCTCAAATAAATACATAAAATCTTTAAAAATATATAAAATAAAAAATAAAAGTTAATTTAGCAAGGTGACACTGTGAGGGGATAATTTTATGTGTCTACATGCTTGGCCCTGGTGCTCTGATACGTGGTTTCCGTGAGGGTGTTTTCAGATGAGATTTACATTGAACTGATAGACTATGAGTAAAGCAGATTGCCCACTGTTATGTGGTGGGCCTCATCCAATCAGCTGAAGGCCTGAACAGAACAAAACCAAACTTCTCCCTAGCAAGAGGTAAGAAGTAGGTAGTTCTGCAGCAGACGGCCTTCAGACTTGAACTGCTGCATCACCTATCCTCTGGGTCTCCAGACTGCTGACCTGCCCTGCAGATTTTGGGCTTCCAGCTTCCATTCCATTATCATGTGAATCAATTCCTTCAAATAAATCTTTCCTTATATATACATACACATCCTATTAGTGCTGTTTCTCTGGATAACCCTAAAATGAAAATGTTACAAGGTATATATACAGAAACCCATCATATTTCCATTTAACAGTAAAAAACAGTAAGAAACTAGAATTTTAAATAGTAACCTTACAATAGCACCAAAAATCAGGAAATATTTTAAGTATAAATCTAAAACATATCTGCAAGATCTGTGTACTGACAACTGAAGAACTAAAGAGAGATAAATGATATTTATGAAATGGAAGCCCTGATAGTTAAGATATGTTAATTCTCCCCAAACTGATCTCTATATTCAACACAAGTTCAATCTAAATTCTAGCAAGACAGTCTGCAAAAATTGACAAGGTAATTCTAAAATTTATATGGAAAGGCAAGAGAACTAGAATAGCCAAGACAATTTTGAAAAAGAGCAAAGTTGAAGGAGCCATACTACCCAACTTCAAGATAGTATGGTATTAGATTAAGGACAGATCTTCAGAGAGTCCGGAGATAGACCTGCATATGCAAGGTCAATTAATTTTTTCCAGCTTCATTGAAATATAACTGACATATGACATTGTATAAGATACACAATGTGATGTTTTGATACACGTATATGTTACAAAATGTTTACCAAAATTAAAGGTTAATATATCCTTCACCACAGAGAATTCCCTTTCTTGTTGTTTTACGGTAAGAACATTTAAGATCTACTCTCAGGAACTACAAGTATACAATACTAATTATAGTCTGCATGCTGTATGTTAGATCCCCACAACTACTTCTTATAACTGGAAGTCTGACCAACATCTTATCATTTCCCTTACCCGTCAAAACCTGGTAGCCACTTTTCTACGTTCTGTTTCTAGAAGTTTGGCTTTTTTAGATTTCACATACAAGTGAGATTATATAGTATTTGCCTTTCTCTAACTTATTTCACTAAGCATAATACCCTCAAGGTTCATCTATGCTGTTGCAAATGGCAACATCTCCTTTTTTATGGCCAGATAATATTCCAGTGTGTGTGTGTGTGTGTGTGTGAGATTTTATCTATTCATCTCTCAGTGAACACTTGGGTTGTTTCCCTGTCTTAGCCATTTTGAGTAATGCTGCAATGAACATGGGGGTGCAAACATCTATAACAAATAGTAATTTCATTTCCTCTAAATAAATACCATGGAAGTGGGACTGTAGGAACATATGGTAGTTCTATTTCTTGAGGAACCTCCATACTGTTTTCCACAGTTGCTGAACCAATTTTCATTCCCAACAGTGCACAAGGTTCTCTTTTCCCCACATCCTCACCACCATTTATCATCTCTTGTCTTTCTGATAATAACCATTCTAAAAGGTACTAGGGGTAGCTCATTGTGGTTTTGATTTGCATTTCCATGATGATTAGTGATCTTGAGCACCTTTTCATGAACTTGTTGTGTTCTTTGAGAAATGTCTATTCAGGTCTTTGCCTTTTAAATCAGATTATTTGGTTGGATGCTATTAAGTTATAAAAGTTCCTTTTGTATTTTATATATTAATCCCTCATCAGATATATGACTTGCAAATATTTTCTCCCACCCTCTAGGTTGTCTTTTCATTTTGTTGACTGTTTCTTGTGCAGTGCAGAAGACTGTAGTTTGGGGGCGCCTGGGTGGCTCAGTCGTTAAGTGTCTGCCTTTGGCTCAGGGCATGATCCCAGCGTTCTGGGATCGAGCCCCACATCAGGCTCCTCCACTAGGAGCCTGCTTCTTCCTTTCCCACTCCCCCTGCTTGTGTTCCCTCTCTCGCTGGCTGTCTCTCTGTCAAAAAAATAAATAAAATCTTTAAAAAAAAAAAAATTGTAGTTTGACACAGTCCCATTTGCTGATTTTTGCTTTTGTTCCTGTGCTTTTGGTATCATATCCAAAAAATACCCTAGCAAGACCAATGTCAAGGGGCTTTTTCCTTATGCTTTGTTCTAGGAATTTCATGGTTCTAGGTCTTAGATTTAAGTACTTACTCTATTTTGAGTTAATTTTTAAAATAGAAGCCCAATTTCTTTTGCATGTGAATATCCAGTTTTCCCAACACCATTTAAGAGACTATCCTTTTCACATTGAGCATTCTTAGCTCCTTTGTCAAATATTAGATGACTGTACCTGCGTAAGTTTATTTCTGGGCTCTCAATTCTATTACACTGGTCTATGCATCTTTTTATGCCATTACCATACCATTTTGATTACTAAAGCTTTAAACTATAGTTTGAATTCAGGAAGTGTGATGCCTCTGGCTTTGTTCTCTTTTTATTTTTTTTTTAAAGATTTTATTTTATTTGACAGAGAGAAAGAGAGCACAAGCACGGGGGGGAGCTGCAGGGAGAAGGAGAAGCAGGCTCCCACTGAGCAGAAAGCCCAATGTGGGGTTCGATCCCAGGACCCCTGGGATCATAACCTGAGCTGAAGGCAAACACTTAATGGACTGAGCCACCCAGGGGCCTGTAGCTTTGTTCTTTCTCAAGACTGTTTGACTATGCAGGGTCTCTTGTGGTTCCATGATAATTTTTCCTATTTCTGTGAAAAATGCCCTTGGAATTTTGATAGGAATTACAATGAATTGATATGGAAGGAACCTAAGGGTCCATCAGTAGACAAATGGATAAGGAAGGGTTATGAGTCTGTGTGTGTGTGTGTGTGTATGTGTGTGTAATGAAATATTACACAGCCATAAAAAAGAATGAGATTGTGTCATTTGAGACAACATGGATGGACCTACACAGTATTATACTAAGTGAAACAAGCCACAATGAGAAAGACAAAAGAACTTTATGATTCCACTCATAAGTGGAATCTGGGGGGAAAAAAAACAACGAAAACCCTCCAAACCTCCAGATGAACAAACAAAAAGCAGAATCAGACCTATAAATACAGAAAACAAGTTGATGGTTGCCAAAAGGCAGGAGAATGGTAAGGTGGGCAAAATGGGTGAAGGGGAGAAGGAGATACAGGCTTCCAGTTATGGAAAGAATAAATCACAGGAATAAAAGACACAGCATAAAGGAATATAGTCAATGATATTATAATAGGATGTAATGAGACAGATGGTAGCTACACTCCTGAAGGTAGCATAATGTATCAACTTGTCAAATCACTAAGTTGCAGATCTGAAACTAATGATAACACTGTGGGTCAACCACACTAAAAAATAAATAAATAAATATAAATAAAAATTTCTAACTAATAAAAAGCCTCAAAAAGTTGTTACCCACGAAACAGGGAAAAATGAAAAGTTTGCGACAGACATCCTGCGTCGCCTGTGGATGAAATGATCAATATACGTAATATGAATCATCTATGTATTTTACAGTAGCTGTGGAAATTGTGTAAAATAAAGGTTTTGCTGGTGTATTGAGGAAAAAAATGAAAAGTTGAAAATAACAAAAATGTAATAAAGGTATCAATGATAAAGTAAACTAACAACTGTTGCTCAGAGTTCATCTAGTATGATTAGAAAATACACCAGAGGGGGGGCGCCTGGGTGGCTCGGTCGTTGAGCAACTGCCTTAGGCTCAGGGCGTGATCCAGGCGTTATGGGATCGAGCCCCACATCAGGCTCCTCCACTGGAAGCCTGCTTCTTCCTCTCCCACTCCCCCTGCTTGTGTTCCCTCTCTCGCTGGCTGCCTCCGTCTCTGTCAAATAAATGAATGAAATCTTAAAAAAAAAAAAAAATACAGCAGAATTCTTAGAGCATTAAACCACTTACTTCTGTACACTCACTAAACAGTTTACCCAAAGACACCTTGTGTAAAATTTGAAGGAACCATTTTGAGAATACAACAGAGTTCTAAGGGATCCAACTGGATCCAATATCCATTCTGGTTATCATTCTAGGAAATACATTCTAATACCCTGGTCTACCAATATACAATAGTCTGTTTGCATCTTAATATCGGGCAAATTTCCTCAATTCTGTTGCCATTATTATGTCAAATAGAGAAAAATGTGTTAACCAACATGAAATCCTCAGACTAGGACTGGGGGTTATATTATCGTTGTGACTGATCACTTGAATAAGTTAACCTTGAAGAGTCAGGACATATTGCCTTAATTCTGCAGCAGACAATTTCGGAAACAAGTTGCAGTACTTCTAATCATTAAAGACTGGCAAAATTGAAATGCCACCAAACAAGTCAAAGAGAAAACCCAAGTCAAAAATTATTTACAACTACTTGCTCTTTATAAGTAGTGTTTTACTAAACTGAAAACACAATGTTATGCTTAAGTCTAATAAAATCTCAAAATACAACTGTTAGAGAACTGCTCATTATAGCTTCTTCAAGTATTTCACTGATCTGGAAAGCTGTTATTTGAAAGAAATTTGCAATAAAAGGAAAGAATCATGGAGCTAAATTCTAAGTTACAACTCCTTGCTTGGTGATGACAGGATTGAATAGTATATAATGGACTAAAGAAAAAACTTGACAATCAATGATAATTTGATTTTACCAATATAGAAAGCACTTTCTGTCACTTATAATCCATGCAAAAAATGTTAGTATTACTTTCAATGTTTAATTTCACCTATGTAGAGAATGAAGAGGTCTTCAATTATTTCAGAGAAATGAAAAAGAGAAGTATATAAAGACAATTCTGACATAATACAGACACTTAAAAAAGATCCACCTGTAAA
Organism: Ailuropoda melanoleuca; assembly: GCF_002007445.2. Lineage (NCBI taxonomy): Eukaryota > Metazoa > Chordata > Mammalia > Carnivora > Ursidae > Ailuropoda > Ailuropoda melanoleuca. The sequence continues at coordinate 17,952,827 of NC_048220.1, read as the reverse complement.
ATCTGCGTGAAATTTAAATTTGTAGAAAAAATGAGTATAATTGTGTCATTTCTGCTCTCCTCCTCCATACAAATTATACATGTGACTAACAACAATGTTGCATTAAATCTGATGGATAGATTATCCATATCAAGACTACATTATCATGCCTAACAGTTACATTTCATGTATCATGCATGCCTAGCAGCTAGATTTCAAAAAGTAATTGCCACTATCATCTGAACACAGCTCCAAGAAAACAGGATCTTCTCTGACTTTCATTGTACAAATCCAGTGCCTATCACAAGGAGCTCAAAGATTATCTGCTGAATGGCTGATGTACAAGTAATATAAAATTTCATCTTAGTCATGGAATAGACAGGTTTATATTAATTTTACATTTTCAGAACTACCTGTCTGAATTTGATGTAACCTGGATTTTTATTTGCAAGTATACGAACTCTGCTTTCAACTTAATGCTTAGCACATATAGCACGATTCAAAAAATTAGTATTTACTATTTCACAGATGAGACCATATTCACAGATTATTTAAGGATGGAAGAACTCCAGTCTGAGACATCTAGAAAATGCTGATCTAAGTGAACGTGACTGTTGGCCAGCACCCTCTTGGAGAACCTGCTGCACGTGGCCCAAGTGAATTCTGTAAAACCCAGCTCTCAGAAACACAAAAAGGACTTGCACAATAGTATAGAGCTCTGGGCTCTCAGCAGGCTACAATCATCTGCAGAACGTATCTGTCTGTTAGGCCAGGGACTATGGCAGAGATGAAGGTAAGGGTTACCTGCCAAAGTTACTTGGCACTGCTATTTTTCTGTGCAGGCAGAAAACTGATGATATGATTCTCTAACTTGCTAGTAGCTTTTAGAACCCAAAATTCCTTACTAAAAACTAATCGAGACTGACTACGCACCTTTTATTTTCTAAGGGTTGATTCTTTTTATTTTTATTTTTTTTAGAAACCCTGAATGTTGTCATATTATTTTTATCCTAGACTTCATAATTGGACAATTATATTTGTTTACAAACTGGCAGTTACTTCATATAAAAAAAAAAACAACTACACTTTTCTAGATTGCTATCTGTTTAATCTCTAAAATGTACTGTTAAAGCCAATGTTAAGGTAACTTGGTAAAGTTAAATTTCTCCTATGGCAAAAAACACAAAGTGCTAGGAAAAGTATGTATTTCACATACTGCCAAAGAGATAGAAACATACCCTATAAACTGAGAGTAAAATATTATTCAATGTTAATAAAATACAAATAAATGTTATGATTGAGTTAGGAATCAACATAAAATGTTGAACGCTACCTCAAAATAGTTCTTTATATTAACAAGATAACTAGGCAAGTTCAAAAGGATTTCAATTTCAATTTCTCCAAATTGAAATTACTATACAGAGCAACCACAACCTTTAGGTAAAATATCTCCTTATTAATTCCCTTAATAATCAACCTCCAGTTCATAGAAAATTGAGACGGATCTCCAGACATCACCATTTCCGTGGTATCCCTCTATTTCTCCAATCTAAGCCTTTGGCATCCTGACCTGTGGATATTTCTAGCTCTATTCCTCTCTTCCCTATGTAGTCGTTTTGAGAGAAGTAAAAATCAAGTCCTCAGTAATTGGGCTAGAGGAGATCCAAACCTAGCACTCTTAGTCCCACCCCCACTAAAAGACAAAGCAGTTTACCGTTACAAATGGCAAACAAACTCACACCTATACAATGAGTCTCTTACAGTTTGTTTTAAACCATAACTCCCACACTTTCTTTCTCCTTGGAAAATTATGTCAAACAAGGAGGATTCCTGGGGTGCCTGGCTAGCTTGGTCAGTGAAGCGTGCAACTCTAGATCTCAGGGTTGTGGGTTTGAGCCTCTCATATTGGGCGTAGAGACAACTTAAAAAAAAAAAAAAAAAAAAAAAAAAAAAAGATTCCTTGTTCCAGAGAGATTCCTAGTCTGTAATTTGCTGTCATGATGCTACAGTGTCATTTAAAAGTTCCACTCTCCTCTGTATATTCTATAAAATGGTTCCTGGAGCTACAGGCATGATATAATTCAGATTCAATTTCTTGGGAAACAATACTCCACAGATACTTTAACTGAGTTAAGAGCTTACAAAGTTGGAATATTTTAGTTTTCTTTCCTTCTCTTGCTACGTAGAACAATTATGAAAGAAAAAATCTCATCAATTTCTTGATTACACTAAGTTTAGGTAAGGAAACTTTCATTCAGGAAAACTTGATTCAACAGGAGATTCTTCACATTTATCAATTTTCATAATAAGTTGGTTCCCTAGCATTCTTCAAAGGTAAAAAATAGGTTCTGTGTCTGTGAACTTAAGGATTTTATCATACATTATGTCTTCATTTAAATTATTTTTAGTAGTAAGTATGGGTGTTCAAACTATCCAAACTTAAGTCAGCATTAGCTTCTTCAAGTTGGCTCCTGGGTCCTTTTGACCTGAAACTAGTAGCCTTTATTACACCTTTTTTACTTTCCAGTGTGAAAAAATGTCTAGGCCCTTATAGTACATTTCCTGCCCAGATCTGGAACCAATCATTTTTCCAAGGTCCTCTGGTTCTTCTGAATGAAAATATACCATGTGGATACTAGTGGGGCTCACTGCTACTGGGCTGGTCATTTGTTATACATAATTTTTGCATACAGTACGAAGCAACATGCACTTTGGGGATAAAATGTGTAAGTCACACCAATACTTTCAATACAGAATCATGACTACACAGGGTGCAGTATATTCTTGCCAGATTTAGACCTGTACCTACTTTCTCATATGGGGAAAATACTGTTTTTTCATGAAACCAAAATAAATCCCATTAGGGCTGTCCAAGTCCATGAAGCAGATAAAGAGGTGACAAAGGGGCTTACAGTCACTGAAGAAAGTCTCCAAAAAACTTTCACTGCAGATGATGATACAACTTGCTTGTATTCTGTAAATGATCAGCCAGATTTCCAAAGTTACCAACTGACAACTGAAAAATGAACACCTTGTAGCTTAGTTTCAAAGTATGTGGTCAAAGTCTCTGAGGCAGATGTATTTATGAATACATATGAAAACTACTGGTAGTACTGAAAGATGCAATGGCTTGTTAGTCACAATGCAGGGAAATCTATGCTTCCCCTAAGTCTGAGTTCACATGGAGAATAATCTGTGGGGTTCATGGCAGCAGTGGCTTCATGCCCCACTGTGGCTTACAACCTTGATTGGAAAGCCTGAAGATAAGCAGAAATACTTCAATAATTTGCTTGTCTACCACATCCCCTTCTTCTTGGACTACCATTGCCCAACAGCAGCAGAAATATATGAAGCATGGGGCACAGTATATAAGAAGCCAAAAAGAATCTCTCAGTGTTGTCTGATTAACTCTTTTGGACATACCCACATCTTACACCCCAACAGAGCGCAATCTAGACTCATGCGCACATACAAGTTCAGCCAACAGCCACGCATGCTCAGCATGGTCATATTGCTGCCAGCTTCCCCCAGGGCCACAGAGATCTGGATCTTCTGGTATATAAGAAATATGAAGACAAAGAAGAAAAATGAACGGTTCAATCTAGTTCTCTAAAAACCTGGTGCAGACAAACCAGAAATTGTGTATGTATAATGTCAAATAAACATCTGTAAAGCAGGTGAGGCAGATGTTACAAGTAGATTCTCTTCTCAGTTGACTGCTCTGACAACTGCATAGGAGCTGGTAAAGTCCATTTTCTTTCCTTTCTCTAGGGATGTCCTCACTCCAGCTAAATGATGAGTTTTGATTTGGAAAACACAATTCTTTTCTTCTTGTTCACAGGGGTCCCAAGGCCATTCTCCTGGTCTCCTGGGGGGTCTCCCTGGGAAGGTGAAATCTCACAAGGGAGATCTTGTGGATTTCAATGAAAGAGGCCTCAGGGCACCCAAAGAAGAGAGCTAGAGTTGATAGTATGGATTCAGAGTCCCAGGTGTAACTCACACAAGCTGTCAGATCATGGGAAAAGAACTCTGCCTAAGTTTCCCTAAAGGGGGAGGAATGAGGTTACACCTATATAATACTGACCAAATACAGGATGCATGCTACTGATCCAAGGGCTAAAACCAGGAAGGAGGTAAGGGACGGTCCAACGGAGAAGAAATCAGGTCAGAAGCTCCATTCTTGCTACCAAATACAATGAACACCCTAAGTAATTTCAAGCATACATGTTTGTGTATGAGCCAAAATTAAATTTTATATTCTGTTAGTCTGAAAGTGCTTAGTAGCAACTTTCTCACCTATACAGACCTATGTTGCTTTTTTTAAGATAAAAATAATCTAAAAATTTAACCCTCAATTTACTTAGTAAGAGTAATCTGGTGACAATGACGTGAAAAGATTGAATTTACCTCCACGTACAAATCCATTAGTAGCTATTGCTGAAGTAGACAATCCTGTGATAGTTGTCACAACAGTGGCCATTATAATTACAACAACCGACAGACCTTTAGGGAAAAAGAAAAGAGATGAGAATACTTACATTTATTTCAACCTGCCTTATCTACAACTGGTTAGTATACAAAATTTACATTACATTTAACAATTACCTTATTTTTATCCCATTTTGGAAAAATCGATTCAAAATTTTGAAAAAAGTAACATTAAGACAATAATCTGATACAAATGAGAGAATAGCTTAGAGGAATTCCACTTGTTTGAATTTTATGAGGTTCGCAGCCTAGAAAAGCACATGGCTACTTCCTTTTTTTCACTCTCAAATGAATCAAACAGTATGTAACTTTGCTTACCTATTCCAGCCTGACCCACAATCCATGACAATCTAATGAAGAGCATAACACCCCAAATGTTTAACATACAACGTACCTAGGTAAGAAAAGAGGACAAGTTCCAGATGAAGGCAACTGATCAAATATAATACATCAGTAAATGCAAAACTAGCCAAAAGGGGGACAACATCCATTTAAAACTACAGAAAGTCATTTTAAATCTCTTATCCTTCCTTTGTAATACTTTTTCAAAGAACTTAATGAGAGCTGAAATGTGAGCCAATTTAAATGTAATAACACATCAAATGATCTGAAACAGCAAATGGTACTGAACAAGGTAAAAGAAATATTTTAATACTTCAACCCTAAAAAACAGTTCCTATTCCTATTTATCAATGCAACTAAGTTTAATTTTTGCTTATTCTTTAATAACATCCTTATTTCATGATTTCTTCAGAAGATTTAAGTATACAAAGTATGTCAGAACAAAATCTAATTGTTCACACATCCTTTTCTCTTTTTTTAAAGTTTATTTATTTATTTAAGTAATCTCTACACCCAGTGTGGGGCTCAGACTCACAACCCCAAGACCAAGAGTTGCATACTCCTTTGACTGAGCCAGCCAGGCACTCCTCACACATCTTTTAAAATTCTGAACTATTTGAGAGAGTTTCTCCAATTTACTTTTACTATGGTGTATTATGCTTATACATAGAACACAGTCATTTAAAACACTAAAATCTAAGAACAGGCAAACAACACTACCTGAAGCTTCACAATTACCCTATTGATTAAACAGTGAAATTACTACTGGAACTGGGATTTTCCCTCTGCTTCTCCCCTAAATGTCAACATGATTCTAATTTAAAGTGCTCCCAAAATCCCAGTGGGAGGTCATTTAGTCTACCAGTCTCCCCCAGTCAGTTCCTTAGTGCCTATTCCAACACAGAAAAACAGAAGTACATCTGAAACTTAATCACCTAAACCTATCTAGTTAAGTGACCTCAACACTTAAGAGAATGCTTTCTCCTTCATTCTGTTCCATGTTAACTTTCATACATTTCTCTTCAAAAAATAACGGGGAAGGAATATTTCAGCTTTACTGCCTGCTCAGCTTTCTTGATTCTGATGCTCCCATCAATAGCTTCATATGTAATTTCTGAAAAATGACAATATGTGAGATTTACAAGAAGTAATAAAATATAATTTGGAGGAAATCAAGTATAATATGATTCTGTTAATATATATATCCTGTTTCCTTTACTGAATTTAATATTCACAAGAAAAGAAGGTACAAATTATTAATTTGGTCTTCCATAACACTCACATAAAAAAAAAGAAGAGCTCTCTTAAGAAATGATGAGAACATTAGGAAGACTTTATAACAAACAGAAATGCTGTAAGCCTATAATTCAATCTATAGGTACATACTAATACACCCTTGATCCAGCCAAACTTCACAACTCCTTTACTTTCCGCAGTATACGTGACAACAGCATCTCTGGTTGGAGTACTTTCTTCCCCGTTGGCAAAGCCATCCTCAAAAGGTTCCTGGTTAGAAAAGGAAATGTGAATTATGCTTAATTATTTAAAGTTTAAAGTCACATGATTAAGACAAATATCACTAAATACATTTAATCATGTTTAGGAGGATACAGATTTCCAAGAATCAAGGATGTCTGTACACTTTACCTTAAAAAAAAAAGGAAAAAAAAAGTAAAGTAATAAAGTGGAAGAAAACCTTAATTACTGGGTATTGAAAAAATTTAAATCTTATCATGACAACAAATCCGTTTTAATTTCAAATTTTAACTACACTTCAGTGGTATGTGGAGAACAAATGGATAAGTACAAGCTTAGCTAAAAGTAAGTCAGTTCAGACCTGTCTCTTTAGCCACAACTTTATAGTTTCTGGTTAGCATCCTTCCCACAAATGAAATTTCAACATTAATAATTTAGAACTCCATCACCAATTAACACAGTTTTCCCTCTGTAGTCCATTACAGGATTCCTGTGGATCCCAAGATTCATTCCTAACTCTTGCCTTTACTCACTCTATGTCTGCATTCAGTCAGCCACTCAGCGCTCTTCATTTTCCTCTTCGTAATTTTTCTTAGATTCAGACATGAACTGTTAGTTTTAACGCTTCATGTCTCATTGTATTTTTAGTTTTTCATTCTCTACATTCTCCCCTTCTCTCTCTCCCCTTGGTTCTCTTGATCAGTCCCAACACACTAAAGATATATGACAAATTTCCAAACCAGTAATAGTGTGTTAAAAAACAGGTTACCAGGATGAAAGGAGATGTTGGGGCAGAGAAAATGTGTTAGATCTAGAATCATTTCCCTGACACTACCTCCATAGTTCTTCCTTACCCATATATAAAGAGCAGGGAACAAAATACAGCTGTTTCCAACATCATTCCTTAAATGAAGAAATGCCAACTAAATCAATTATTATTTAATCCTGAAAATTACCATCAAGATTTCCTACCCATACTTTTTAAAAACCATTTCCAGTGGTTCATACCCTCTAGTGAATTCCTTTTTTTTTTTTTTTAATTTTATTTATTTGACAGAAAGAGAGACAGCCAGCGAGAAAGGGAACACAAGCAGGGGGAGTGAGAGAGGAAGAAGCAGGCTCTCAGCAGAGAAGCCTGAGTGGGGCTCGATCCCAGAACGCCGGGATCACGCCCTGAGCCGAAGGAAGACTCTTAACGACTGAGCCACCCAGGCGTCCCTCTAGTGAATTCCTAATGTGTATTTAGAAATGAGCTATATCAAATTCTGTGTTGCTGGAGACAAAAATCTATATCATAATCCAAACTTCCCTTTTTCCCTTGACCAGTATCTGTTAGCCAAGTACATGCATTTAATTCCATTTAATGTATTGATGCTATATGTATCAACATGTATCAGCTCTTAGATTCCATATTTATATAGCTAAACGACTGCTAATTCTTAGATTTTTAAGCCATAGAAGAAAGGCTGTAAGTTAGATGTAATAATTTCTTTTACTATATTTTTTGAAAATTATTTTACCAAGGCTTTTTAATGACAAGGAAAAAAACCATCAAATTTCCAACTAATCCTCATGTTTGATTCAAAGACATGGCAATAACTTCAATTATGTGAAACACTTGGAAAACAAGCCATTCTAAGATCACTAAGAACTTAAAGATGAATGTTAATGTTAATCACTCCTGATAGTTGAAAGATTTTAAAAAACAGATCGTAAAGGACACAAATTATAATAATTTCCATTATAACACACAATTTTCTAACTACTTTCTATTGTATCAATAATTTCTGTACTATAGGAATGCTCCAAACTTATGGTATATGGAACTATCCACTTCCATTAACAAAAATTATCTGCTATATTTTATTCCAATGATTCCAATCTGCTATACTTTAACAGATTTATGGAGATATAATTCATATAATCACACAACTCATCCAATTAAGGTGCAAAAGTCGATGGTTTTTAGTATATTCACCAAGCTGTACAATTATCACCACAACCAATTTTAGAATATTTTCATCATCTCAAAAAAAAACTCCAAGTCCATCAGCAGTCACTCTCATTCCCCCTTTTCTCGAGCTCCTGGCAATCACTTATCAACTTTCTGTCTCCATGGATTTGCTATTCTAACATGTCATACACATGGAATGGGCTCATATAATACGTGGCCTTTGTATGTGGCCACCTAAGCTAACATTTTCAATGTTTCATGTTTCAGTACTTCACTCCTTTTTACTGCCAAAAAACAACCCATTGTATGGATAGACCACATTTGTTTAACGATGCATCAATTGGGCCGTCTAGGTGGCTCAGTTGTTAAGCAACTGCCTTCGGCTCAGGGCCTGATCCCAGGGTCCTGGGATCGAGCCCCACATCAGGCTCCCTGCTCTGCTGGGAGCCTGCTTGCGTTCCCTCTCTCACTGGCTGTCTCTCTCTCTGTTGAATAAATAAATAATATCTTAAAAAAACATACACACACAAAACACAAAAAACCCATGCATCAATTGATGAACATGTGAACCTATTCCACATTCTGACTACAATGAAATATGCTCCTGTGAACACTGGTACACAAGTGTTTGTGTGGACATAAGTTTTCACTTATCGTGGAAATACCCCTAGGAGTGGAACTGCTGGGTCTTACTTTTGAAATGACTACTTCTGGTCATTTTTTTTCCTTCTTTCATATCAGACTGTGGAGTGTGACTCCTCATTTCAGTTGATTTATCTGTCTATTTATCCCTCTTCCTCACTTAGCATCTGGTATAAACATGGAAATCAGTAACTGTACTTGTTAGAAATATGTATATGTAGGGGAAAATATGTGACCAGGGGCCTATGTGGTTCAATCACAGAGCATCCCACTTTGGCTTTACTTCCACCATTGGAGGTGCTCTAGATGGTAGAACATCAATGATGATCCCAAATGAACGGAGGAAAAAAAAAAAAAAAAGACTCCTCATGGGCATTGATGATTCAATAGCTCAATTATTAAAATAAAACCAGAATAAAAATTTTTGCCTGTTAATTCAATTAACTTTAGAGAGAAGTTCCTTGGCTTTCACTCTAGGATATGTAGTGCTCTGCGTTTAACTTGTAAATGAAGACTAAAATATTATACAATCTTGGGGGACCTGGGTGGCTCAGTCGGTTAAGCATATGCCTTGTGCTCAGGTTATGATCCCAGGGTCCTAGGATGGAGCCCTGCATTGGGCTCCCTGCTCGCTCAGTGGGGAATCTGCTTCTTTCTCTCCCTCTGCCACTCTCCTGCTCGTGTTTGCTCTTTCTCAAATAAATAAAATCTTTAAAAAAAAAAAAAAGCTTAAAATATTATATAATCTTCCAAATATTACAAAAAAATATGTCTATAATATGCACAAAAAGACCTCTTCCTTCCCATTTCTATTAACGATGCATATACATCATAGGCTATCTTTTCTAAGGCTAAGTATCAATGTGGGTGTCTTTTTTAACAATGCAAAAGCATGCAGGCATCTTAAAATTTTTGCTGTGGGTGCTTATCAGAATTCCACCACAAAGCTGAAGATCTAGAGATAATTATGTAAGTTTCCACTATACTACAAACAACTGTATTCACAAAATGAAGTGAAGATTTTCAGCACGTATGAAAGCAGTATTTTAAAATAAACATGAGTCCCCATAAAATGAAAGTTTATCTTCCTCTCCACATTCCAATAGCTCTATTTAAAAAACTATTTGTTATTAACATCTAAAGTACAATTTAAAAATTATCATCAAGTATTTGTTACTTATAGTTCAATCAATAGATTTAAATATAACAAAACTGGGTTAAATTGTATTAATTTCCTGCAAGAACAGGAAAGCAAAGTAGAACACACATACTGTGTTCCTTTAAATACATTAGTTCAGGATAAATAAGGAAACAGTGTGGTATTTTGTCTACATACAAAAAAATTGTTTAAAAACCTTATAATAAGGAAAATTTCACATTTTTAATTATGAACTGAAATTATGCTGATACAAAGCTGCATAAATAAATAATATCTTCAACCTACCTAACAGTTTCAAAGAAATGATTGGTTTGTGTTTTTTCCTGTTTTTCACATAATGGATAAAAGTTCAAGAACAATAACATGAATGAATTTTATGGGGAATACCATATTAAATGAGGTAGACCAAATGAACCAAATTAATCTGATTTATTTGGAGAGAAAAATCTTTCCAAAAGCAGCATGGTGATTCTGAGTCTCCTAAGCAGGGATTGAGGATGGGCGTATGAACAGAATGGGGAAGTGAGGAAGAGATGGAGGAAACAATGAACGATCCAGAGAGTTAGGCCCTCAGTAATGGAGGCATTTCTAAATGAAAGAAAGAGAGATACTAGTAAATTATCAGCCTGAAAAGGAAATGATTAATTCAGTTAGACATGCTGAATTTGAGGAGTCATGAGACAATTAAAGAGTTCTATCAGGCTGTTAAAAATTCATGACTGGAATTTAGGAGAGGGGCCAGGGATAAAGACCAAGTGGGTAAGCTATGGAAATAGAATGAAAAGAGAAACTCACAGAGAGAAAGTGTGAAGAGCTGAACATTTTTCTGAGGCTATAGAAGATAGGAGAATGAGGCGGCACCTGGGTGGCTTAGTCAGTTAAGTGTCTGCCTTCCGCTCAGGTCATAATCCCAGGGTCCGGGGATGGAGCCCCACATCCGGCTCCTTGCTCACCGGGGAGCCTGCTTCTGCCCCTCCCCCCTGCTCATGTTCTCTAGTGTGCGCTCTGTGTCTTAAACTAAAAAAAAAAAAAAAAAATCTTAAAAAAAAAAAAAAGGAAAAGAAAACACAAGAATGAAAAGGAAGTCTGGCCTCCACAGCCATTATTTCTTTGCAGAGAGTAGAGGAAAAAGAGTTTTTACAGTATGGGTAATCTCTTCTCTCCCCTGTATATTCAAATTTCCACCTCAATTAGATCATTCTTTCTCCTTTAACCATGGTTAACTTCTTATTATACAATGACTTCAACACAAAACAACCTCTACCATCAAAAGAGAGAGAGACCGCACTAACAAGGTGAGAGGAGGAGAGAATCCTCAAGTAGACTCCCCATTAAGCACAGAACCTGACATAGGACTTGACTCAGGGATCGATCCCAGGACCCTGAGATCATGAACTGAGCTGAAATTAAGAGTCAAGACGATTAACTGACTGAGCCACCTAGGTGCCCCAATGGGCATAACCTTTGAATCAGCTTTGCACTTCCGGATATCAATCCTAGAGAAAATTCATGCATATGCATATAGAGACATGCACCCACTAGATACAATATTGAAAAAATGGCATCAACCTAAATATTGATAAATAGGGGAGTGGTTATGGCTTTGCCATGACCTAGGTACAGTCGATTCTCATTACTTACAGTAGTCATGTTCTATAAAGTATTGCGAACACTGAATTAGCAAATATAGAACCATTGCTCTTAGAAGAAATACAGGTTAGGTTCCTGGGAGCCTCTGCTTACATTTTCTTTCTTTTTAAAATTTTTTTCCTTTTAGATTTTTTTTTTAAAGATTTTATTTTTAAATAATCTCTACATCCCACGTGGGGCTCCAGCTCACAATCTTGAGATCAAGAGTCGCAGGCTCTGCCAACTGAGCCAGCCAGGTGCCCCATATGTGTTTCGGTTTAAAGACACTTTACTGGGGAGGTTAGGGGATGGGGTAACAGGGTGATGGGCGTTAAGGAGGACACGTGATGTAATGAGTACTGGGTGTTTTGTGCAATTGATAAATCACTGAACTCTACCTCTGAAGCTAATAATACACTATATGTTAATTAACTTAATTTAAATAAAACAAAATTTTAAAAAGTAAAAAAAAAAATGCCCAGCCAAATTTGCTGAAATATTATACCACATTCTTCAGTGACTGCCAAGCTGGCTTCACCCCACCACAACACCAAAATAGTTTTAAGACATCCCAAGACTTCTCTGCCGCCAAATCTAACGTACATCTTTCAGTCTCTGTCCCACTGGACTTACGAAATGGCATACGACACTGTTGACTACTCCCTCTTTCTTGAAACATTTCTTGAAATGCCACACTTTCTCTGAGCCTATTCTAACCAGCAACTACACAGGAACACTTGGTCCTAGAGCCAGCTCCTTTGCTCATTCTGTGTTTCCTTTCTACAGTCATCTCACCATCTCACACAACCCATAGCTTTAAATACTATTAATATAGTAAGTAATGAGGGATGTCTCCTATTCATTTGCAGATCAGATCTACCATCTGAGTGTGCGACCTGAGTGTGAATATTGATGTTGCCACTTGGCCTTTTTTTTTAAATTCTAATTCTTACCAAATGAGAAAAAGAAATTGTCAATGTGCTATAAACAGCAACTTTCCTCTAAATGAAAAGACGGAAATGATTTCTCTTTCTTGAATCAGTTTTGGTGAGCACTTAACTATCAAAAAAGAATTTGACGAGAAAACAGTAAGGTCTTAATAATTAAAATCCTTTATAATGTAAATGTGAGATTCCTCAATGGATGTCTTAAAAATTGCTATGAAGTTTGTTCAGCTTCCATATCCAACAATTAAACTTGTTATTTAATTCACCCATTTAAATGATCTTTTACGTATCTAATGTCCTATTTCGATTCTGACCAAAGAGAAATCACTACCTATAATACACTGAGTTTGATCATTTCTCAGGGAAAAAAAACAAAGAAAAGAAAGAAAAGAAAAATCTTATGTAACCAAGCTACTGTTTCTTCCCCAATGGAAGAACTTTCTTCAGATTTTTAGAGACAACATACGACAAAACCAGATTTGTTTTCATAATATTGGACCAAAAAATCAAGCTTTAGGAAAAAAAAATACTTGACCAGGTTGTTTTTTTTTCTAACTGCCATTAAAAACTTTAATACTGCTTTAAGCTAGCTCTGGAACCTGGAGTGCAAGGTTGTTACCTGTGTACATCCTTCTCAGCTCCCAAATGTGCACATCAATGATTCCCACTGTTAAATGCTTTAGTTCACATTACATTAAAATGTCAGTGTTTTCTCTTTCTTTGGACATTCCAGTCACTAAATTCATAAAATTTTCATTTCCAGAATAAAATGTAGCATAGGTAGTCTTTACAACTATACAGACAAGGATGTTAATACTCACGAAAGAGGACTGTGCAGTAGTTAAGAATGAGTTGTGATCACATTTTTGCATAGTTAAGTGGATAAAGGTGTTTATCGTTGGGCAGAGAAACATCAAGACTGTTTAAACAGTACAACCTCTGAATATAGTTAAAATACTAATAAAACACATTTCTAGCACTGTTTATTACCAATCTATTCATTTTAACACAAATGCAATTCTTAAAATTAAACTGGTAAAGACCTGGTAAAAGTTGTCTTTGCTCAATAATTTCAGGTCTCAACGATCAAAAGATAATCTTTGTGGTTTTATTTTGTTTTATTCGTATTTTAAAGAACAGAGCAAAGCTGGACTGAAGTGTCTCTTTAGGCCTAAGGCTGCCATAATGCTGTTTCCAGGGAGACTTAAGGATGCTAAAATATGGACGCTACGAAAAGAGAAATGTTCCAATCCCTTAACTATATTTAATATATTGAAAAGTCCAAAGTAACCCTTAACATTCTTCTGTTATTTGAAGATTCTACATTTACAAAAAGCTGTTTCTGGGCAGAAATCACAATTACAACCTTCTACTCATTCATTTAACAAATATTCATACATCAATTTTATCAATCACTATAATAGGTACTTTCCAGCCCTCCTAGACTTGTTTTTATAGTAGAGGCTAGAGATGAAAGCAAGCCTTCTACCTTAAATGTGGGGCATTTTCCACTATACCAAAGTAGCCACTATTAAATTAAATGCTTAACTCAGTCAAAAAAAGGTTAGGGTCCTTTTCAATAATAACCCTATTTCAAGTCACTGCTTTTCTGTAACAGTAACTTTCCCAATCTGTAAAACAGAGGTAATACTGGTAATACTCCCTGCCTACCAGTACCATCCCCTTGGTGTCTTGAGGCTTTCTAAAGAATGATCAATTTTTATTAGCGCAACAGCAGAAAGCAGTTGACACTTCTATCTTGAGGCTATAAAGCCAGCTGATACAACTTGATCATAATATAGCAATTTAAATTTGAATGTGAGTGCCATGTTAGAAATGTGAGATTATGACTCACCTATAGTTATGTATTTCAAAAGAATTAGGAAACTTATTCTTAAGTGTCCTGGTTTTTCAATGCCTGACCACTTCTCAACAAGAACAAGATTACACACTCTATTGACCTATCAGAGCAAGGGCAGCAGTTTCCAAGGACTCCACAAGCTCTCAGTGCCCAGGCAGTGTTCCCGTGGCACCTGATGAGAAGCTCTGACCTATCCCAGCACGGGAAGACTAAAGCCCGTGCCAGTGAGCATCACTTAACTGCTCTTGCAACTAGAGATCCTCTTCCTTTTGTCTGCCTACTGCCTTCCTGAAATATATACTGCATTAAATCTTGATCATGTATTATGGACCCACTGTGAGTCTATGTTTCTGTGTAAAGGTCCATTGATTTACAGGAACAAAATATGCTCTTAGCATCACCTCTGCAACTAGAAAGTGATTCTTAGAATAATATACTAATTTACATAGTTAATGTGAGGATCACACAAGGTGTTGTTTTTTTTTTTTTTTTAAAGATTTTATTTATTTATTTGACGGAGAGAGAGCCAGCGAGAGAGGGAACACAAGCAGGGGAGTGGGAGAGGAAGAAGCAGGCTCCCAGCGGAGAAGTCTGATGTGGGGCTGGATCCCAGAACACTGGGATCACGCCCTGAGCCAAAGGCAGACACTTAAAGACTGAGCCACCCAGGAGCCCCTCCAAAGTATTCTTTTACAAAAAACAAACAAACCAAAAACCCAAGGCTGATTATTCATTGAAGATAAAGATGCAAATAAAAAAACAGATTATTACAGAGTTTTAGTTTCTCAATAAGACAAAGCTATATGTACTAACTTATCATTTTCTTGATGCCACAAAATAGGAGTGAAATATTCATTTACCCTGCCAAATGTAGACTAGGGAACTACACTGCTTTCTAGCATTTTAACCTATGAAATAAAATTTGGATCTCAATCACAACTGATGTACCTTCTTATGAAGTAAACCAACCTTACCAAATAATCCAAAGTGACAGGAAAAATGCAACATGAATAGGAAAAGAATGTGGAGGCAGGGGTGGGAGTTGTCAGTCAATACACAGCTATTAAGTTTTAATGCATTTAACAATTACTTATTCAGAAGAAGGTGCTAGGTACAGTGTAGCAGCAAGGGTAAACAATACAGAAATTTAAAAATATGCAAAAATGTTTACCCTTATTTAAGTTGTGCAATTCCAAATTATTCTGGAAGACCACACCATCTAGATGCTAAAAAATTCTGCTAATTACAACCATCAAAAATGTCAGAAGTCCAATATTAAGGGAGATCTCACATAAATAAGACTAAAACAATAATTCCTTCCAAAAGTTTTAAATTCTATCCCATATTAATGTTTGCACTAAAAGCAAAACAAGATGGAAAAGCTTACTTAGTAGCCTTAGTACACTTAGTTCCCTTTATTTCCCTATGTTTCTGAGCAATCCCCTTACTATTTCCTCTAAGCACATGAACGTTTGGAAAATATAACAGAGGTAATGGTTTCTTCCCAATTACTTTCAAAGAGTTCAATTCTGGATGAGAACTGGTTTGTGGGTTAAGAAAATAGTTTGATTTTGTATATTGTGGGAGGTGAACCCTGGCACTGAATCTAACCCAATCAATTCAAGTCTACTGTCATATACATCAGAATTTTTCTACTAACCGTGCCAGATACAATGAAACAGTTTTTCCTGCTTTCAACATACAAAAGTTTCTTATAAAATATAAATTGTACATAATCTAGGCCTGTTTATTCATTACCTTTGGAATTAAGCTAAGAATTCTTAGTATATGAGACCTTCATAATCTATCTAGCTTAACTTATTTATTTACTTACGGAGAGAGAGAGAGAGACAAGGCGTGCATGCACAAGCTGGGGGAGCGGGAGAGGGAGAAGCAGGCTCCCTGCTGAGGAGGGGAGCCTGGCAGGGCTGGATCCCAGAACCCTGGGATCATGACCTGAGCTGAAGGCAGATGCTTAACATACTGAGCCACACAGGCGCCCCCTCTCTGGCTTACGTTAATAACAGCCACCATCTACCAAAAACCTGTGTGTCAGACACTTTCCTGAATGCTTATATGTCCTATTTCCCTAAACTGGCACATCTCTGAGAGGCAGGTATTATCTTCACTTAAGAAATGAGGAAAGTCTTTTGAGAGATTAACACAACCCAAATCATGCAGCCATTAATGTGGCAGTGCAGAGAATCTTCTAAATGGTAGAAGTCCACATATTATAGTGAGCCAATTAAAGTATTTTGAGCACGGGGACAAAGACAAATCACCCAACTCAGGAAACTGGTCTGCTCAAACTTCACAATTCCCCAGCCGTTTTCACCCTTCAACCTTGTTTCATCTTTCCCTCCTTCCTCTGCTTCCAAACCTAAACAAGCTTTTGACTTGTCCTACCAACAAAGACAGAAGCTGCACTGGATGGCACCACAGGGGATTACATTTAAATCTGTTTGTGCTTTGTAGAAATTCCCCCAGGGTCTACAGCATCTACAAAACTCTTTGCCCTACAAGATTCTTACAGACAGCTGCACTGGACCACCTATGGAGGAGAAAGAATGGCCAGCATCCAGACATAATCTATCTGGGAAGGCATGTCAAATGTTTAAATATGAAATTATGTACTAGATAGAGCTGTGTGTGTTATTTAACTTTGGAAGTGTATTTGAAGGCTCTTGTGGTATGGAAGGTAATAGGCCTATCACTCAGTTTCTACATTATCTAGGACTTCCTTTTTCCACTTAAAAACCACATGGCCTCCTCCAGCTAGCAACCCCTTTCAGTTAAATGTTCCAGGTCATACAAGTTTCTTTCATCCTTTATATGCTTTACAACTGTAACCTCTTGACCCCTGGGCCACCTACACATCCATGTTTTGTTACCGCACACAGTAAGAGTTGACACAACTGAAGAAAAAGTATTAGCCAGTTTTAGAAGTTACTCTGTTTATCCAGTCACAGACCACTTTCCTATATCTATTAATTTTGCTTAAAATTTTTTGTACATGCCTTACACACCCTCAAACTTTGGTCCTTTAGTTAGAGACAGGGCTCTAACTAAAATATTTAATGTGATATAATACTGCTTCACTGCTGAAATACTGGTTTAATAGTACTTTCTCCGGGGAGACACTTTGCTTGTTGTTCCCCCAGCCTGTAACACACTTTGAAGATGAATGTGCCCCTCACGTCCTCTAGGTCTTAGATTAAATGTAGCCTCCTCCTTTCTAGGCTGCCCAACACAGTTTCTTCTCATCAGTGCCCCTCGTGCTGTCTTCATAGCACATATCGTACTCTGTGACTGTCCTTTTTATTTACTCAGTTCTTGTAATCTATGCATCCACCTCCACTTCTTCAATATGTGTTAAAATGGAGCATCCACAAGAGCACAGACCCTTCCTATGATTTTATTCAAAGACAAAGCAAATGAATAATGAGTCTTTATAGGCCATCTCTGTTTTCCAAATAATGTCCTAAAATGGTACATGTGAAATTTAAAGTGTCTCTGATTCAGATCTAGGCTGTAATTCCAGCTCTGCTACTCAGTAGCTATGTAAACTCTGGCAAGTTATTTAAGTTATTATACCCTCTGGCTGTCAGTGTCCACATCTGTAAAATGGAGAGGATAATGCCAACTCCATACTGAGAAGATGAAATGAAAAAACATGGTGATTGAAAGAACACAAAAACTCTCATACAGTGCTGGTGGTACCCTAAATTGGTAAACAACTTTGGAAAAGATAATTGGGCATTATCTTTTCAAATTCAAAATATGCATGTTGTTCAACCCAGCAATTCTACTGTAAGGTACAACCCTATAGATGTAAAATACTTCTATGCGATAGGACACCTGTATAAAAATGCTCGTATCAGCTCTGTTTAACTGCCAAATTTATCTCACTTCGCAAGCTATGTAATAATTGCCAAAAACAAGCAATAATCCAAACATCCACAACTGCAGAATAAATTGTAGCATTTCATACAGTGGAAGATGGATAGTGATAAAAATGAATGAATTATAAGTACAACCATAACAGTGAGCAAAGATAACAGATAAAAATACATTGTATGATTCTATTTATAGGAAGCTTTAAAGCAGGCAAAACTAGACTAAGAGTCTTCAGGAATACATAAAGATGATAAAAGGCATTTAGAAAAAAATCAAAACCAAACCCCAAGGAAATAATCAACTTAAGTTAGGACAGCAGCTACTTTCCGTGGGGGAAGGAGGACTTGAAAAGGGTGCATGGAGGGTGTCTGGGATACCAATGATGTTCTATTTCTTCATCTGGGTGATGACTGTGTAGGTGTTCACTTGATTACGTTATACATTTACGCTTTGTGTTTTCCTCTGCTATGGTCCACAATTAAAGAAAAAAAAAGACTTCAAAAAAGGTTCAAAAAGAACATGTTTTAAGTGCATGGTGCATTGCCTGACATTAATAAGTAATTACTCAATACATTTTGGCTATTATTATAAACGACCAATAAGCAATCTATTTCTGCAATTGTCCCATGTTGTACACTTAAATAACCAGGTGTTGAACAAATATGTGAAAATAAATACCACAAAACAGCATTAACCTAGACTCTACTATATAGCTTCTTATAAATTGATATTAGCAGGGCTTCAAATTACCTCTGGAAGAAAAAAGTAAAAAACAATACCTGTTACATACAAATAGGATCACCATTCTGCCTGATGGTAAAAGATGTATCACCTATACCACCAGCAACTTAGTACCACACGGTGCAAATAATGGCTTTGATTGTTAAGGATCAAACTGCTAAAAAGTTTTGCTACTTACCTGATCCTGCAAAATGTGCCTACTACGTTAGATAGCTTCCTCTCTTCACTCTTTCCTTTAGTGACAAATGATAAGCACTTTACATCAACTAGGGTTAATGTTAGTTAGCATGGTCTGAAAAGAGAAGTAAACTTCTGGACCCGGCTTTATTTAAGCAGATCAAATCATCATTAATGACAGGCAGAGGAGTGAAAATCTTTATTGCAGGACACTATTAATAAGTAAGGTTTATTCTTTGTTTAGAAGCAGATTATTGAATTAAATAAACCCAAAATTACATTTAAAAAACGTTAAAATTCTCCAAAAAAAAAAATGCAATTTAAATCCTAAAAACAAACTTCTGAACTATCAGTAAGGACACTTTAAAGACAAAAATCTCTCATATAATGTAAAAGCATCTGTTTACTACTAAGATAAGCTACAGTATTAAATTAAAATCCTGAAACAGCCAAATAAGTGACTAAAAATGGATGTATACATATGCACATTTAGATGCCCAAGTGGCTGGGTTTATTCTAACAATTTTTTCATCAAGTACTAGCCAATTATATCATCCCAAAGCTACCAACATTTCCTATCCGTCCTGTCGGTGATTGGTGTATTCAGTGTAATGCTCCCCATACAGACTACTCTATCAAAACAAAGTATTGTTTTACAGGAATCCAATCTGCTCTGGTTAACAATGGTCTATTAATATCCCGTGGCATTAATGCAAAGCTCAAAACTCAAGTGCCACAGATAAAAGTGGATGGTGTGACCATGTGACTTTACAATGAACCAAGTCAGAACTGATTACAGTCAAAGAATTCAGTACTCTACCTAGCCCATCATGTTCTTTACTAGCCATTCAAGACTGAGTTACAACACTGTGCATTAAAAACAGCATCATGTATGCGTTATTTCAAATCCCACACAACTTGCTAACTTCAACAAATAATCTGAAACTCAAATTACCAGAAAACTTATACCTCCCACTATCAATTAATAGCATGACTCTGTGATCTACATTTCAAATTGTTTTATTTTTAAAACAAGAAGGACCAAAAGTTGTCAAAGATAAAAGTACATGACTAGTGACGTCGTATGTGGGTAAAATATTAGAAAAGCAATATAGAGAACCACGTGATAGCAAAAAACTACAGTTAGGGCACAGTGTGCACTTGGTATTTCATGTACTTCTCACTATTAATTATCATCTTTCTCATTTTCTATAGAAGGAAACCAAGGATCAAAGGGGGCAAGTCCTTTTTCTGAGGGTCACACAAGTATGAAGTGGAAAGGCCAAGATTTAAATCCCTGACTGACAACTCAACTACACATGCATGGTGAAGAACCTAGGGCAGATGGAAAAAAACGAACGCCAGAAAGGATACACTCTTGATAGACACAGCTGCACTGGGTGAGGTCCCTCAGTATGATGCCTTTATCGATGGAGACCATTCCCCAACTGTGTGTAACTCAAACAGATGGAAGCTTTAGTAACTAGAAATATCCGAAAAGACAGTCCAAAGCCAAGAGAGGAAATGGAAATTAAGTGGCAATCTCCAGAGAAAAAATGGAATGGTGTCAAGGTTAAGCCCAAAATCTTGGCTAAGTATTAAATTACACAGGCATAGGGGAGCCCTCCCCACCCCAAGGAGGAAGGCTAAAAAAGCAGCAGCTGAAAACCAGAAAACAAAACAGAGATACATCAGCTACCACATAGCTGGGAAACAGGAACCAGTTTGCAGTCTGAACCCAGTTAAATACCTGGTGGAACAAAAACAATAATCCTTAAAATAAAACCACCACCACCACCCAAAGGCACTACAATGTATTATCTACATGTTCAATTTTCACTTCCAAGTATTAATAAACAGGGAACTATAACTCATAATTAGGAAAAAACAATCATTAGAAATTAATGCCAAGTAGGTCCAGATGTTGAATTTAGTTGATAAAGACTTCAAAACAGGGGCACCTGGGTGGCTCAGTTGGTTGAGCATCCAAATCTTGATTTCAGCTCAGGTCATGATCTCAGGGTTCGGAGATCCAGCCCAGGGTCAGGTTCCCCACTCAGTAGGGAGTCTGCTTGAGATTCTCTCCCTTTCTCTGCTCCCCCCCCCCAGCTTACTATCACTCACTCTCTCTCTCTCTCAAATAAATAAATCTTTAAAAAAAAAAAGACTTCAAAACAGCTATAATAAGTTAAAAAAACAAAAGATGAATATGATATCAGTGAATAATGGAAAGAGAATCTCTACAGAGAAACAGAAGCTGCATTTTAAAAAATTAGAAATTCTGGACTTGAAAATCACAAAACCGGAAATGAAAATTTCACTAAATGGACTCAATAGCAGAAGGGAAATGGCAGGAGGAAGCAGTGAAAAGCATTAACTTACAGACGGAAGAAACTTAACAAACCCAAAAAAGGATACACACAAAATAACAGCCCTACACACAAATGCTGAAAGTCATAAGTAAAGAGAAAATGATATGGTTAATGGCCTTCTTATCAGAAACAATGGCGGTGAGAAGAAAGTAGAGGTGCATACTCAAAGGGCTGAAAGAAAACCCTGTCAACCAAGAAGATCACATCCAGCAAAACTATCTTTCAAAAGTGAAATAAAGACATTTTCCCACTAACAAAAAGAATTTTGTTACCAATTGACCTCCTTTACAAGAAGTACCGAAGGAAAGAAAACAGTACCAGCAACATGGATCTACAAGAAGAAATAAAAATGAATGGAAATAAAAGAGTATAAAGGGCCATACATCTATTTTCCTTTTCTTTTTTAAAGCCATATGGTTGTTGAAAGCAAAATGTACAACACTGTACTGGGGTTTCTAATTTATGACAACCAGAGCACTAAGAAAAAAATTGTTTTAAAGTTCTTATATTTTAGCTGAAGAAATTCAGTATTATCTCTAAGTAGAGCAACCACTGAAATAATGCAAAGAAATATATCGCTGGAAAGTCAAGAGAAGAATTAAAATGGAATACTAAAAAATATCTGATTAGCACAAAAACTATCAGGAAAAGAGGATTAGAGGATCACAAAATAAATAAGGAAACAGTGAACAAGTATCAAAAATACTGAGCCTGTTACAGCCAAACTGCAATAGATCTAAATGGACTAAATAAGTCTATAAGAGAGAATGCAAGTTACGGTATATAAATCATATGGGTACATGTATGAGAGTATTACCCAATCACTCACTTAGACAGAAGATTACTGTGGGTGACAGTAAACTTAGATTACTTATTTACTAATGATTAGTTATTTAATGTTAGGTGGGAAGAGTCAAATAAAAAAAACTGTAGTTTTAAAATGCACATAAAAACGTAAAAATTTTGTAAACTTTCCCTATATTCCGAAGCTTCTATATTTTCTTTTCATAATGAAGTAATAACAAACATTTTAAATAAAGTACAAAATGAAGTCCCTGGAGTACATTTCTAAAGTGTTAGTTTTAAAAAGGATTAATCTTCAGCTTCTTAAAATTTCATACTCTAGGATGACTTGAGACTGAAATTTCCCAAAATTGTGTAGTTCGTTGACTCTCTTTTGTATTAAGATTTAAAACAGTTTTTAAAAAATTAAAAAATAAAAACACTGTTGTAATTTTGTGCCAGCACTATGCTGGATGGAGAGGCTACAATAACCAAAACTCAGGTGCCGTTCTCTGCATCCATTCCAAAGGGCTATTCTAGACTGCTATTTACTGAGAAGTCTGTTTCTGCTTTTCATGATTTTCTTCTCTTTTGTCTCTGTGACAGGCTGGCTATCTGGGGGTCCACCTCTGCCATGTTCATTTTCCCTTCTAATTTACTTTGCACCATATTTGTTATAACTGTGTATAAAGTAGAACTATACAGTCCACAAGTGTAGGTGTAGTGAGTCCCTCTTATGTGAAAGCCTTTATGTTACTCTTTTGCTCTGTTTAATTAAGAGATCAGCCTTTTTTCAGGTCAGCAAATCTTCCAAATATTTTGGATTGAAACAGGTGAGGTAGTTTAGTAATTTCTCTAAGCCTACAAATTTACAAATTTGCCTACTATTACTTCTAGAAATTTACAGGTAATTCAGTGCTGAAAGTAATTTATCATAAAGCTTCATTTCTAAAATAATAGAGCCTGTGTGTTTATGTCTGAAACCATTAGGTTCTATAAAAGAGAGGTACAGGGCACCTGAGTGGCTCAGTCACTTAAGCATTTGACTCTTGATTTCAGCTCAGGTCATGATCTCAGGGTCATGGGATCCAGCCACACATTGGGCTCCCCACTGAGTGTGGAGTCTGCTTGTCCCTCTCGGTCCGCTCCTCCTCCCACTCACGCGCTCTCTGTCTCAAAAGTCTTTCAGAAAAAAAAAAGAGAGACACAGAGAGAGAGGTGGTATCTAAGTCCAACTATTCCACATGAACACTTCAGGATTCAGACTTAACCTTTAGTACTTATCTGACTCCAGGATTTTAATAGGCCACTGAATAAACAACATTCATGTTTGTCCTAATACCTCACATATAAGCTTTCCATTAACACGCCCAAGTTTAAAAACAGCCATCTATCACTTACTGGCTATGAGACTTGGGCAAGCTGCTATCAGCCTCTGAATTTGTCTATCTATAATTCACCTGGTTTGGAAGTTTATTGTGCCCAGACTATAGAAAGCTCCTCAAACATGGGAGATATCCAATAATTGGTAACTTAACGCAATTCAGTATACAGTTATTGAAAGGTTAAAGCCAGATCTTTGATGGTTACCACTTATCTATATAAGGGTATTCCAAAGTTGAGTATCACCACATCAAAAAGTTAACAGATGTACTATTGTTACAGACTTAACCGAAGCGTAAGACTCTCAACATGCTCTTGGACACTGGTTCTCAAACCAGGCTCTCTGGGAATCACCAGGAAAGCTTTTTAAAAACTACATATAGTTTTTGGTAGAGAGGAGTCTGTAATTTTTGTCCAGGTGATTCTTTTAGAAATTTGGAAATCACAGGTCTGTAAGAAAAGGACAGGGATAGAGAGACCTAGTTTCAATAAGATTCAGCCTCACCAAGTATTAGTTGTGGGGCTTTAGGCAAATCACAGTCTTATAAAATCACACTGTTACTCTAAGACCTTCTTAAAACCTTCCTCCCAAAGATAGATCTAAAGACCAAATATAGATGTATAAGTTAAGGGTGCTTTGGAAACTTCAACACTCTGCACAATATTAAGAAATTCTTGGGGCGCCTGGGTGGCGCAGCGGTTAAGCGTCTGCCTTCGGCTCAGGGCGTGATCCCGGCGTTATGGGATCGAGCCCCACATCAGGCTCCTCTGCTATGAGCCTGCTTCTTCCTCTCCCACTCCCCCTGCTTGTGTTCCCTCTCTTGCTAGCTGTCTCTATCTCTGTCAAATAAATAAATAAAATCTTTAAAAAAATAAAAAAAAATAAAAAAAAAAAAATAAAACCTTCCTCCAAAGATAGATCTAAAGACCAAATATAGATGTATAAGTTAAGGGTGCTTTGGAAACTTCAACACTCTGCACAATATTAAGAAATTCTTGGGGCGCCTGGGTGGCGCAGCGGTTAAGCGTCTGCCTTCGGCTCAGGGCGTGATCCCGGCGTTGCGTGATCCCGGCGTTGCGGGATCGAGCCCCACATCGGGCTCCTCTGCTGGGAGCCTGCTTCTTCCTCTCCCACTCCCCCTGCTTGTGTTCCCTCTCTCACTGACTGTCTCTATCTCTGTCAAATAAATAAATAAAATCTTTAAAAAAAAAAAAAAAAAAGAAATTCTTCACAGGCTTTCCAATTAAAGACCCAGATTTCCATTCTTGGATGGAAATAGGTACATTCCACGGATTCAACAAAAACCTCACAGGTGGACTAGTATGTATGTCTAAATGTCTTTATGTAAGGAAGGATCCCGTGCAAAATTACAAGAAAATGTGACTTTAATAATTTTAAACTAGTAGTGATTATTTAACGTGGAAGAAAGGAAAGGAGGAATGAAAGAACGAAAAAAAGTCCCTTTAAATATCACTTCCCTTGACGGCATTAATTGGTCTTTCTGTAATGATAGAAATGTTCCAGCTCTCCAGTGGTTCAATATGGTGGCCATTAGCCCCATGTGGGTATTTGAGCACTTAAAATTTGGCTCTGGTAATTGAAAACTTGAATTTTTAACTTAAATTTAGACTTAGTTTCACAGCCACATATGACTACTGGTTTCAGTATCATAAAGCACAGCCCTAGAACATTTAAAAATGTAGGTCTTTTGGGAGACGCGTATAGATTGGGAAAGGCAGAGGAAATAAGCAAAAACTTAGTAAGATTCCATTTATAACAAACTTTCTTAGGGGCACCTGGCTGGCTCAATGAGTAGAACATGAGACTCTTGATCCGGGGGTTGTAAGTTCGAGCCCCATGCTGGGTGCAGAGATTACTTAAAAAGAAAATCTTTTTAAAAAAGAAACTTCCTTATGTAATTTTTTTGAAGATTTTCTGACTAGAAAAAGATACATTCATACAATAAAACCGAGGAATCCCAATCTTTTCTACATTATCTTCAATGAGCTAAAAAAACCACTCTCGTGGATATTTTAAAAAGAAAACAATAAACAAAATAACAAGAAGTTATACAGTATTAAACTATAGGATACTGGAATTAGCACCAACTGAGAGTCAGAACATTTGCTCCAAGTTCCAACCTTGACTCAGGCAGTTCCAAGTCCTATGATTTTGGACAGGCTACTGAGCTCTTAAACTCCAAATGTGGGTTATCAGGGTAATCTGACTGTCAAAGTCCTTTAGGGACTCTAAATAACAAATGTAAGGTAAGTCAAAGAGTTTTTCTTTTGTAGTCCATTAATTTACAAAGAATGAGTTCTATTATTAAAAATGTAATGACTGAGGGTCAGCTACCTCAAGCCTATATACAAGGTACCAGGGACACATAATGATAAGAAGCCACAGACACAGTCTGTTTCTCATGGAGCTTGAAGTCAACACAAGCCAACTCAAATAACCACATTAATAAATATACTATTATTAACTGAAATAAAGGATCTCAGGGAAAAGTGGTTTGTCCTAGCGAGAGGATAAAAGCTTCCTCTCTGAGGATAACAGGATTGAAGCAAACTCTTAAAACTGAAAAGTTAACAGTGTGTGTATGGGGGAGAAGGGAGGAAGAGTTCATGGACAGTATCATGTACAAAGGCCCTATAGCAAAGGAAGTACTGTGACACTGAGTAACTGGAACACTGAGGAAGAGGTAGGCCAGACCTAGACAATGCAGGGCTAGTTTTAAACCAAGAGATAACATATTAATTCTGTTTTAAAAAATACTCTGGGCACAATAGTGATGGGAGAGCACAGTGAATACAGAGAACCCAGTTAGAAGGCTATAGAGGGACATGCTACAGTTTGGGTTAGGAATGGTAGCACTGAAGATGAAAAAAATACTTAGGAAATACAGGTGACAGAAAGAACTCAATGATAAACTGAATGTGGAAGGATGAGAAAAAGCATCAAAGATGACTCATACACTTCTCACCTGTGTAACACAATGAATAGTGGTACCATTGTGCAGACATAGGGCACACTGGAAGAGGCCTGGGCTGTTTTGCTTTTGGAAGGGGAGGGAGAAAATCCTAAATTTTTGAGTACAGGGTGTCTTCGAGATAAGAAACAAAAAAATCCAGCAGTCACTAGATGTCTTGAAGTCAGCAAAGGATGTGGGTAGGACACAAAATTTTGGAATTCATTAGCCTACAGATTAGCACAGGGAGAGAAAAAGAAAGATAGGAGAAGGAGAAAAGACAGAATCAAGCCTTGAAGATGGGCAATTTGGAGATAAAGGAGACCGCATAAGACACTGGGCCGAAAGAGCCACAAAGTTAAAAGACGAAATGATGCTATGGAAGCCAAAGGAAAGAAAAGAAGACATCAACAGAAAATCAAATTCTGCTGAGGGACAGGGCGGGGAGGGAGGGTAGTTTTCTGGACTTGATAATAGGGCAGAGGTTACCAGTAACTTCAACAAGATTTAAGTAAAATGATGGTGTAGAAGGTCAGGATCCACGTGGGTCCTTCAAATCTCCACTGGAAAAATCAAGCCTACCCTAAAAAGCCAAGTACCTTCCAAATGCTCCAAAATGACTCACATACTGAACTCTGTTAGAAGCCACATTGTTGAAGGAATTAATTCACACCAACCTAACAAAGAACCATCCCAGATGTTTCTATGATTCTTAACCTAAGTGAATATCTAATTAGTGAATGTTCAGGAACAGTATAGTGAAAATTTAAAACAAGGAAATTTCAGAGCCCAAGGGCACTACAAATCACCTGCCAAAATTAGCTTCTGCAGAGAGACAACATTCCACTAAGCTATTTTTTGCTTTTCAGATTTTCCCCATCTTCTAAATAGACATCCTCAAGTTCTCTATCAGTACTAAGTTTTCATAATAGCTTTTAAAAAGCAGTAATACAGATTCTAATAAAATATCAAAGGATAAAGTAGCCAGTGGCAGATGACAGCTTTCATATTTTTTTTAAGATTTTATTTATTTATTTGAGAGAGAGAAAAGAGAAAGAGTGTGCGTGCCAGAGAGCGAGCACAAGGAGAAGCAAGCTCTTGGCTGACCAGGGAGCCTGACTCGGGGCTCAATCCCAGGACTCTGGGATCATGACCTGAGCCAAAGGCAGCTGCTTAACCAACTGAGCCGTCCAGGCACCCCAGCTTTCATATTTTAAATGAGAGACTATGGATACTTTTTCTTTTTTTTTAAGATTTGCGAGAGAGAAAGAGAGACAGACAGAACACACGCATGCACACACACAAGTGGAGGGAGGGGCAGAGGGAAAGGGAGAAGACCTCAAACTCTCTGCTAAGCAGAGCTCACTGCTGGGCTCCATCTCACAATGCTAAGACCATGACCTGCATCCAAATCAAGAAATGGATGCTTAACCCATTAAGCCATCCAGGCGCCCCATCATTGATACGTTTTTAAGTTGAATAATTAATTTAAGTTGTCTTCCTTGTTGTCCATCAGTCACTCTTTCACCTTCTGGAATTGACCCACTAGTTGCCCACCCTTTTGTACCCTTTTTGAAAAACTACTGGTTTTCATGGCTTTCCCTAAAATTTGAAGTATAAAAGCACATTTTTATGCTAGAAATTAAAACCCATTTTCCTAAATACTATTATTTCACAAACCAGTGGTTGTCATTTTATTAGTGTTTGCCCCATAGTGGAACTAATTAGCAGAATGAAACCCAACTCGCGCCCACCTCCCCAACCTGCTCTTCTCATAGTCTTTCCCATCTCCATGAATACCAGCTCCATTCTAAGGAGGAGAGAAACCCTGGCATTAATCTTTCTGTATACCCCTCACCCAAAACATCAATAAATTCCAACAATTTCACCTTTTAAACACACCCAGCATCTCAACACCTCTCATCATATCAAACACTGTTACCTCAGGTTTGTTCCTCACTATTGTTCTGACCTCCTCTCCTATCACTCTCCCGCTTGTTCCTCCCATCTTGCTGGCCTCGTTGTTTCTCAGTCACGTCCAGCACGTGACTTGATGTTCGTCAGGGTCTTGATGTTCGTCATTCACTTGCCTCTTCTCCCCCAAGTATTTGTAAGGGGTGAGCCCTCACTCCCTTCTTCTGTCTGCTAAGGATCAGAGAGGCCTTCTCTGACCACCCTTATACAGCACATTGGCCATCACCATCTATCCACCTTTAACTTTCTTCACAGTACTTACATCTAACTTATTTGCTTACTGACTCCTGCCACCAGCATGAAAGCTCCATGACCTGGCTGTGTTCATAGCTGTATCTCCAACAGATGAAACAGTGCTGTTGCTGGTGCTCAGTAAAGCTTTGTTGAGTAATTAAATTCATTTCTCTTCATCATGGAACCAAAAGGATTAGTACTTTGGACTTTCCAAACACTTACATAAAACATGTAATTAAAAATTATTTAAAACAAACACACAACACATAAGAACCAAGATACATTATTCCAGTCTCATGGGATTGGGAATGTGAGTATGGCAACACAAATACACATAGAGAAGACATCAATTATGATAGCACTGTACAGTTCTGCCACATTTTAAATCCCAAAGTTTATCTTTCCTTCTACCCAGGCAGGCAGTTGGTATATACCTGGGCAACTATCCATACAGCATTCTGGATAAAACACACTTCACCTCAGGTGGCATGGATTGAGCACAGTGAAGCCCCTGCCAAAAGTGTGGCATCTTTCAAGTTTGACTTTGCCACGTGCAAATATTTCTTATCAGGGTCCTACCTTTATTCAGTCCTGGAACTCCTCTACTCCTCCCCCCTTCACAGGATGTGACCTATTCTTTCCTTCAGGAAATTTCAAGGACCCAAGTTCTGTAATAAAGTCATTAGTAGTGTGTGAAATTTCTTGTCCCAGAATCAATACAGCCCACTCAAAGAAGCAGCTACACAAGTTGGTGGAGATAACATACTGTTTAATGTTTTATTTAAAGTCCTTCTTAAGAAGGAAGAACTGCCTACCCTGATACATTCAGTGAACAAATGTTTATTAAGTACCTGGTCTATGTACAGAGATACATAAGATACAAGCTCAGATCCTATGAAAGCGACAGTCATATTCATCACTAATTACATTATCACAAGTGTTCCTCCTCATTTCTCTCAGTTATATCATCATTGCACTTTCATGAAATCAGGGCAGAGGGATGATGTTGGTAATTCCCAAAGTGTCTTCCTCAACATCCCTGCCATCTCAGAGCAGGTCCGGGGGACAGGTAGGAAGAAGAAGAGAAAGCAAAGAGAAGCTACTATGTCCTGGCATTAGAGTCAGAAAACCCTGGGTGTGATTTCCAGTTGTACCACTTTCTATGAGTGACATTAAGCAATTTCTTCAGCTTCTATGAACCCATTTTATCATGAGTAAAATATGTGTAAGACCTGCTTCTTAGGAATTGTATGCAAAACCAACAAGCTCAGTGAGACATAAAAGACGATAGATGTAGTCCCTCTCTCTTTTTATTAATGAGAAAGGCTGTAACAGAGAGGCCATATGCAAAGATGACATACCACCAGCAAAAGGCTCCCAAGCCTTGACTAAGGACAACTGTGCAAAGGTAATTCTACCTTTAAAATTGTTTTAATAATGCTTTAAATTCTGTAGAAGCTATTATGGATTGCCCACCACTCAATTTTTCCACATTTGATCATCATACTTTCCATTATACGTGCTGTGTTGAAGTTGCTCATCAAATATTAATTTGTTTGACCTCCACTTTTAAACTTCTCCTTGTAAGGGCAAGAATCAGTAGTTCGGACTTATTTTTTGAAAAAGATTAAAAAAAAATTAATTCCTGGTAAGGGCCCTGAAGAGTTTCTGCCTTCTTTAAAACTCTTTTCTCAGCTTCCCTGACACTGCTATCCTGGCTATTCCTCACCAGCCTAGCTGCTCCTTCTCACTTCCCTTTGCTAGTGTCTCCTCAACCTCTAACAAACCTTTACACATTCTCTATGCCTAATCCCAGACCCTATTTCTTTTCTGTTATCTACCCATTCTCCCGAAGTCATTTTTCAAGTCTAAGACTTCAGACTCTCTCTCTATACATATATATACACACACATACACTTTTGTATTAGATATACACGTATATACACCCGTACATATACACACGCACATACATTTATATAGATATAACATGTATTCCGTCCTCCTCCCTCAAAATGACTCTTGGACTAAGATGTCTTATAAACTACTACTCAAACACAATTACTTCTTTCCCCTCTCAAATCTAGCCCTTCTCCTGTATTTGCCATCTCAATAGTAGCACCATCTATTCAGTTGCTCAAGTCCAAAACCTGGGAATCAGCTCCTCTTTCACTCCCACATCCAATCCACCTGCATGTGATTCATTCTGCCATCAACTCTTATTATCTGTAACTTAGTAATAGCTTGGGTCTCCCCGCTTCCATTGTTGCTCCTGCCAGTCCATTCTTTATCCAGCAGCCAGAGATGGCATAACAAAACAGATCATGTTGCTACCTCATGAAAAATCCTTCAATAACTTGCCACTATATTTATAATAACATCTTCTCCTGGCCTCCTTATAGTTCTTTGGACATACCACTCTCTCCTCTCACTATATTTACATACACTGTTTTCTTTGGCCTAAAATGTTGTTCTGCCCTATCATTAACTTATCCTTTAGGTTTTAGCTTCAATGCCACATTTCTTGAAAAAGGCCTCCCCAGCCCCAATTAAAATTAGGTCGTTTATATCCTTACTAGTATCCTACACTTTCCTCACATAGCCCTGAAAATAAAGCTTGTAACTATATTATCTGTGCAACCATTTGGTTAAGGTATATCTAGACAAAGTCAGTATAGGGTGTGCTAACCATTCCATCATCCCACAGTACCAAGAGCCATGTGGCCAACATTTAAGAAACGCCTCTCTCCAATAAAAATGTGATAAATAGAAAACTCATGAGTCCTGGCTCTACAATGGCTGCCTAAGACAGCAAGATGCACCATGGAAGTGCACTTCATTTGGATTTTCAAGGAAAAAACTTTGAAGTCACAGTAGTGGGTAAAGAAAGGAATTCAAGGAGAAGAAGGACTATATAGTCCTTCCCCCTAACAAGTTTCCAGAGTGCTTTTCTTTTACTTCTTTTGTTCTTTTGTAGAACCTAGCACAGAGATAGATCCAGTTAAGGTGGATACTGAAGCACTTAGTGATCAAAACAGACTGTGTGACATCAATCAATTACTAGAATTAAATGTTACAAAATTCTAAGTATTAGGATTCACTGAGGGCTAGAAGCGTTAGAATAGGTTTTATGGAGGTAGAAGTAAATCTAGACAGGGCGAGGAACAACTTTTGGGGATCTAGTCTAACTATACTAGAACCTCTCTTGCTCTCCTTCGACAGCGGTTAGTCTCTATATTCAAATCTGTACTCCTGAATACGACATGTTTCTTCACTCCATTTGCGAAACTCTAAAAAAAATTATCTTCCATATGAGGTTCTATGCTTAGTTAATCTAATAAACCTTTTTAACCGACCATAAAGAGCCCAAGCGCAGAAGGTAAAAAAAAATACAAAGAATTCATTACACTACCTGTTGCATAAATGGAGCTATGAACATAACATTTTATACACTACATTCATCATGTAGGAATTAAGAGAATCTAAATTGAAACCCTAGAGTTTGTGTACTTTCTGAAAGGCCAACAAAGATCAAAATAATAACTACACAAGCCATTATTTTCTAGGCACTGAACATGGGCCTTGATGTCCTTTTCTTTTCTAATCTTCAAAACAACCCTGAAAGCGGAGGAAGATGAGGCTCACAGGTTGGGTAGTTGCTTCAACTACACAGCTAACAATACAAGTGCTCTTTTTAAGACACTGAAAACTGATCAAAAACGCCCAAACAAAAAACCCTCAAGTTTCGGAAAACCTGAAGTGCTCTGTTGTTCAGGGAATTTAATAAAAACTTTCCTAGGATGTTTACAAGTTCAAGGTATATAATACCCTTCAATTCAAAAACCCTTTTAAAAACTTGCGGGTAAATAGAGACTGCATTACTACTTAACTATTCGGCTTTGGTGCAATCCATCTGAAATACAGCTTACGATAATTTTAATAATAAAAATGCTATAATGAAAGGGAAATTACCAGTTATACATCTACTCTAAAAGATTTGGAGCTTGGCAAGGATAAAATAAATTTGAAAGAAACTACAAGAGTATAAGTGTTTTAAAAATTCTTTTTCTTCTGATATGACAAAATACCATAATGGAGTAACAGGAGTAGTATTATCCAAAGCTAAATGATGTCAGGCTTTTAAAGAATCAGTAAGCTGTAAGGATTGGGACCTCTGTAATTATTTCAAACTGTATGAATGTTACATTATCAAACACTAAAACAAGTACAGTCTTGTATGAAATAAGTGTATGAGACCAAATAAACACATCCAAAGAAATTACATACTTTCTGTATTTAAACTTTTCCATGCTACGACATCTGAGCCTACAGGGTACCGACTCTGCATTCACAAAAATTCATCAGCGTAATCATTTTACACTTGTTAAAGCAGACGTCATGTAATCCCAACTCATAAAAGTTAAATATTAAACAAGTTTCAAAAGCACTGAGGTTCTCTCAAAATAATAATTTTATATCCTTAAGAAATAAAAATCGGATGTGGCCATAAAAAACAGAATTATGGAAATCAATAGAGTTTTAGGGATGGTTTTCTGTTCACAAAGTGTAACAACTTAAGCAAGACCCCAGAAGGTCTTTCTAGACATCCTCCACAGAAAAAACCAATTCTCTTGTTTCTCTTTCTTTCCCCTCCCCCTATTTCACACTTCCCCCAACTTTTTATAGTCTTCTCCCAAAAACTTTACATAATAAAAAACAGATTTATGCTATCATAAGGAAGAGCAAAACCTAAGATTTGTATAATCCTTTGCATATTCAAGATAGCAGGAATTGAGCTTTAATAATTCATAGACCACAAACACACCCTGTTAAGATTTTCCCTTCAAACACTACTGTTCCCACTCTCGGGACCCCTAATGGGTGTACATAAGCTATACAATACAACCTTCAAAAAGGACACAGATGGTAGGTGCTCTCCACTCTCTCCCTAGAGACATCCTCACCTAAACCTCCCGCACATTCCCTTCTCAGGGCCCACAAGCACAACTGTCACTCAGCGGGATGGTGACTGTTAAGCGTGGGTGGGAAAGAAAGCGTACACCAGATACACAAGTGGACGGTGAAGGTTGTTAATTGCAGTGTCTCTTCTATTACCTAACTAGCTTAACCCGCTGCAAACTTCTAAGAGATTAAGTTACATTCCTCTGCAATTCCACCCTTGACAGCTGACTGCAGAGATGCCAACAAGTCGTGCACATCCATTCCCGCCACCTCAGCCGTGGCGAGCCGGTGGCCCCATCCCGCGGTCAGCGAGGACCAGTGCTTGGGGAATGAGGGAGGGCTGATGAGAGGACTGCAGGGAGAGGGCTGGGAGAGCTCACCTTTTCCAGCTCATCGTGGAGCTCAGCCAGGCTGGGCCGGAGTAGCTTCTCGCCCAGCTGCGCTGCGGTGTGCCGGTAGTGATCGATTCTGGGCACGGCGTCCATGGTGTTGTGGCCAAAGGTGCGCAGGTAGTAAGTGTTGGTGTGGGTATCATAGTAGTAGTGCTGGTGGTGCCCACTGCCGCCGCCACCGCCCGAGTGCAGGCTGCTGCCCTCGCTCAGCACTGTGTCCCCGCCGTTCTGGAAGCTCACGTTGGGCCCGTCGCCTCCGACCCCCGCCGCATCCGACAGGCTCTCGTCAGCAGATGAAGAGGCAGCCGGGTCCACGAAGTTCACACGGAAGCGGCCCTTGGCTTCCTCGCTGCCCTTGCCTGGCCCGCTTTCGCCGCTAGCTTTCCCGTCCGCTGGGGTCTCCTTACCCCCAGCCCCGGCACCAGCCGCCGCGGCTGCTGCAGCCCGCCCCGCATTCTCGGAAACAAGGTCCACCTGGAAGCGGCTCTGGCTCGGGGTGGGCCCCAAGGGTCTGCCCAGTCCGTCCCCAGCCGCCACGGCGCCCTCACCGCGGACCCCGCCGCCGCCCCGGCTCGCGGCAGCAGCATCCTCCGACGCTGAGGGCACGGCCGCGCCGGGCAGGTCCACCCCGGCGGCGGCCAGCGCGGCAGCTGGCGGCGTCTCCCCGACCCCGGCTAGCCTCGGCGCGCCGGAGGAGGGCGCCGTGGGCCCCGGTTCCATCGCCGCCCGACCCCCGGCAGACTCGGAGAGCCTGGCGGACGTCGTGGGCTGCACGCCCTCCGCGCCCCCCGCCGGCGGTGCCCGCGGCCGCAACGCCAGGTGACGGAATCGCTCGCCCCTCCGCCCGCCCGCCGCCGCTAGCCCGGACCGGCACAAACGCCGCCGGCAGTCGAGTCGGCGCGCGAGTGCAGTGGGCGCGGGGCGGGCCCCGCTGTTTAAAGCCTCAGCGGGGCCGCGGCTGGCGGCTCCGGCAGCAGCACGCGGGAGGCGGGGTCGACGGCTCCTCCGCCCCTCAGCCCGCCCACCCGCGGTCCCGCAGTGTCGCGCGGCAGACGCTCCCTCGGCTGCCCGGCCCTCCCAGGCTTCTGCCAAACCCCACGCGAGAGCTGCCTGCGCGAGGATCGCGTCGGTCCAGTCCGTGCCGGGCCTCGGGCAGCGCAAGCAGCACGAGCAGCGTGATCAAGGAGCAGGCGCGGCGGCGCGCCGCCTCACAGCCGTCGCCGGGATTACCGCGCCGCTACCTCCTCTTCCGTCGCCCTCCTCCCACCCCTCCACCTCCTTCCCCCGCCCCCTTTGCGGCGAAGAGGAGCGGGCCCCCCGGCCGCCTCCCTCTCTCCCCGCCCCTGGGGCTGCACGTCAATGGGCCGGCAGCCCAGGCCTCGGCAGAGCAGGCTGCGGACGGCGCCCGGCCCGGCGGGCGAACAGGCGACCGAGTCTTGCCTCGGCGCACGCCGATTGCTGATGCTCCCGCGGCAGTTGCCACCACAGCGGAGGCTTCAGGAGCGCTCTCTCTCTCCAATCTCTCTCTCTCTCTTTTTTTTTTTAATTTTTTTTTTTTTAAGTTCAGAGCTCGCAGTACTTGGGCTGAGCCGGCGAGATCTCGCGAGATGCTGCAGGGCTACAGGGCCGCTTCACCTCAGGCTTGTGGTACCCGAGGCGGTGCTAGAGCTGCCGGGCGCCCCCCGCTCCGGTGGGTGATGCCGGGGATTTTCCCGTCGGGGCCGCAGGTGCTTCCGGAGTGGCGGGCGAGGTGCGTCCCCCGGCGAGGTCGGCTCGCAGCTCCGGCGGGCGGCAACTGCCCGCCCTCGCTCCAGGCCTGAGCCTTAGGGGGAGGCAGGATTTCCTCTGAGCCGCCTTTGAGGCGGTCGACTCCCCGCCTGGCCGCGTTAGATTTGCATAACCAGAAACACTCCAGTGGAGATGCAGTGGGTGTGTCCACACTTCGACGACACCTTTATTTTAAAAGCTGTGATGTTTGAAGGTGAGAAGGGAGCTTAGTTGTGATACCGTTTCGTTTCAAGACGATTCTTAACTTTGGAGGCATATCCAAAAATGATAGGAAGCTCAGCTCAGAAGCGAATACACAGCAATTTCCAACCGTAGAGCCATGACTAACCGTGGAGCGCTAACCGAGAACTTTAGGCGCAGTTTAGGTTGTGAAGAATTCCTGTTTTCCTCCTCTTTTCTGCAGACCTGTTTGCTCTTCTGTGAAATGTAGGGGAATAGAGTGATTTTGCAACTTTCTTAGCAGAATCTATTTTTAGATTCTATTTAGATAAAAGCAGATAACGACAACGAATGGCTTCTTCCATCACTTGTCTTTTATTTATTTGTATTTATGGATTTTAAAGTTTTATTTCTGGGGATAAACACCCTCCTTTACCAGACCCGGGAAGTATGACCGAAGAGCCATCGAGGTCGCAGAGTTGTTTGGAAATGCTGTGAAGAAAGTTGCAACCAGACAGTTTTCAAGAAACTGTGACACCCGTGATCTTAGTTGACCTGAAATTCTTCGAAATTTATTATTTCTGTTGTAGAAATGGAGAGAGGAAGAAACCACTCTCAGATCATGTAGCCACATTTTTAAAGTCCCTCTCCAGCTTTACTGTTAGGAGAAAACCAGAAGAGGCCAGAAAAAGCAAGTGGTCCGTTAAGCAGTACAGCTGCTGTTGGGGCACTGCCGCCTCAGTAGCTGATCTTTGTGGTACAGAAGCTAATTTGGTAGCTGTTGGAATTCAACATTCATTGAGCTGAACAAACGATAAGCACCTACTATGAGGTGCTCTATTTTGGGGATATGGGAGTGAGCAAAGCAGACAGTCGCTTCTCTCATGGAAATCATAGTCTAGTGGGGGAGAGTGGCAATAAAGTTAAATGGATGCAGTATATAGCGTGCTAGTAGTGAGCGTGAAGGAAGGAGAATGGGATGTGTGTGGGAGATGGAGGTGGCAAAATTTGTCTTGGAAGGGCCCCACTGAGAAGGTGACATTTGAGTGAGGTAGTGAGAGAGAGGAATATTTGGGAAAATAGTGTTCCAAAGAGAAGAAAAACAAAAACCGAAAAGTGAGAGCATGCCTGACTTGTTCTCGGAATTGCATATAGGCCAGTGGGGCCTACAGGCCTGCTTAAGGGATGGGGAGAATCAAAGGAAATTATGTCAGATTTTAGGGGTTGAGGGCATGGTAGATCAGAATGTACCCTTTTGGCTTTTGGAAGGACTTTGGCTTTTAATTTGAATGAGATGATATATTAGTTTGGACTGTCCTAACACAATGCCATAGACTGGGTTGTTTAACTAATAGAAATTGATTTCCATAAAGTTCTGGAAGCTAGAAAGTCTAAGAACATGGTCAGCTTCTGGTAAGGGCTTTCTTCCCGGCCGGCAGGCAGCTGTCTTATCACTGTGTCCTCACCTGGTGGAAAGAGAAATCTGATGCCAAGTCTTCTTAAAAGGGGACCAGTTTCATCGAGTCAGTGCTCCCCACCTTTATGACCTCATTTAATCTTTTTTTTTTAAGATTTTATTTATTTATTTGACAGAGACAGCCAGCGAGAGAGGGAACACAAACGGGGGGTGGGAGAGGAAGAAGCAGGCTCCCAGCGGAAGAGCCTGATGTGGGGCTCGATCCCAGAACGCTGGAGCGGAAGGCAGACGCTTAACGACTGCGCCACCCAGGCACCCCTATGACCTCATTTAATCTTATTTTCCAAAAGGCACTATCTCCAGCGTAGTCACATGGGTTAGGGGTTCCACATATGGATTTGGGTGGGAAGGTCACTTCACTACTTAGCAGATGGCAAGTTGTTTGAGAGTCCGAGTAGAGGAATGACATGATTTGACATATATTTAAAGTATCAATCTAACTGACTTGTAAATATACAAGAACGTAAATGGTGGGGCCAAAGAAAGAAACAAGGAGATGTGTCAAGAGGCAACTCAGCAATCCAGGAAGTGATGATATGGCTTTGACCATGATGGGTAGCAGTGAAAAGGGGGTGGGTGCCCCCCCCCAGGGGAGGAATGGTCGAATTCTGGGGAGGCAATAGAATTTTCTGATAGTTGTGGAATGTGAAAGAGAATGCAAGGGTTTTGGCTTGAGTAACTGAAAGAATAGTGTTACTGTTTTCTGAGGTGGAGGAGATGGTGAATGGAGTAGGCTTGAGTAGGAGGCATATCAGGAGCTCAGTCTGAGATGTCTGTGAGAGGAAACAAATACATGTGTAGTAATAAATAGTAGTCACTCATATAAATGGGTAACTGCAAACTGAGAAGTTCTAGGATAGATTGAAGCATGGTACAATGAGAATGCAAAATAGAGGGACCAGACTTAGTGAGGGAGGAAGTGACTTTTTAGCTGAGGTCTGAAGGATGATAACTTGCAGGGGGGGAGGGGCAATTCAAAAAAGGGAAATACTGTGAGCAAAAGCCCTCAGGGACTGAACATGGCCTGACTAAGGAGCTTGCAGCCAGTTTGGTTAAAGCATAGAGCTCAAGGGATGGGAGGGATAGGAGATGAATCCATCTATTCTAAAAGCCTTATACAACCATTAATGGGTTTCTAGGGAGATAGAGGGGGACATGATCAGATTTAACTTCATTAAAAGTCTCTCTGGTTATATTGTGGGCAGAAGATTGGAGAGGAGCAAGAATAAGAAAGACAAGATATAATTTCAGTAATCTAGACTTGGGATGATAGCAGTAATAGTAGCTAACATTTATGAGGAATCTATGTCCTGGATTCAGTGCTAAACTCTGCATTTATAATCTTATTTAATTCTTTTAATAGCACCATGAAGAAAATCATAGCATTACCCCCATTTTACAGATGAAAAACTTGGTTAAGGAGAAAAGGTTAAGTAACTTCTCTGAGGTCACTCAGCCAAAATCAAGGTTTGAATTCAGGGAGATTGCTCCAGTAATCAAACTCTACATTGTGGGGGATACATGGGAGATGAGGAAAGGAAAAAATTGGAGAGATTTTTCAGAGGTAACTCAAAGGACTTGGAAATGGATTGAAGGAATGAAGGAGATTAAAAGATGAATTTTCTACTTGTTTACTTGGGGCTAGATTGGTGAGAAAAAGAACATTCCAAAAGTAGGTTTGGAGATGAATATGAGAAATTTGGTCTAGAACATATTGGGCTTGAGGTACTTTTGAGACATCCAAATGGAAAAGTTAAGAAACTATTTTGCTACATGAGCTTGGGCTCGAAGGAGAAGTTTGTGTCACAGAGTACAAATGTGTGAGTCTTCTGCAAAACGATGATAACTGACACCATGAGTGTCAGTAAAATCACTCGGATATGGTATAGAGCAGCACTGTACAATAGAACTTTCTGCAGTGGTGGAAATGTTCTATATCAATGCTGACCTGTACAGTAACCATGAGCCACTTGTGCCTGTTGAGCACTTGAAATACCTAGTGCAACTGAGGAACTGAATATATAATTTTATTTTCTTGAGTTTATTAAATAGTCCCATGAACTAGTGGCTACCATACTGAAGAGCATAGGTATAGAGAAAAAGAAGACCCGGAGTCCAGCCTTGTGTAATTCCAACATGTAAAGACTCGATAAAAGGAGGAGTGGCCTGAGGGATGAAAGGAGAACCAGAGGAAGTCATTTTTGAAGTAAGATTAGCTGACTTAAATTGGGCCAAGAGATGAAAAAAGATGAAAAGTGATAATATAGTGAATTTAGTAACATATATTAGCCAACGCAATGGGAGGATAATGGGGGAGAGCAAGGGTTCCAGGAGATAGAATCAAAATGTGCATGTGAAACTTGTAGAAACACTGTCAGGAGAGGTCTCTGTTACTTCACTGTCAGCGGACAATCGGTTATCAGATTTACCATGTGTCAATTTAGAGACTAACATTGAGGAGAACAGACTAGTTGTCAGTGCCATGATGGAGTACCCGCATTATTTTGCTCACTTTCCCCTTTTGCCAAAAAGTCAGCCTGTGGCGTTGTGTGTGTTAATGCATTTACTAGTATGTATTGAATGTACTTAGAATTTTAGGACTAGAAGGGATTTAGGTTGTTATTCCAAGCCTCTCAGTTAACAGATACTAAAAACCCTAAAAGGAGATGTAGATGATGTTTAGATCTACAACTCTTCATATCTACAGATTTAGAACAAGTGAGGTACAAAACCATGTCGAGACTTTAAAATCAGCATTTGGAGTTTTTTGTTGTTTTTGCAGTGAGTTTTACTTGGATGTGGTGTGTGTACTCATATTCCACCTAGTTATGGTTTTCCTTTTTTCCTAGCTGGTGTTCTGCATGCAGGTTCGGTCAGTGGTATTTTTCTTGACAAAGTTATTGTCCTGTCATGGAAAATAAGTTACCCTAGAGAAGATTGTTTATGCTGTAAATGTCATAATTTTGTTTCCTTACTCAAGTCTCACTCACATTCTTCTTTAAAAATTTATATTTCTAGGGGTGCCTGGGTGGCGCAGTTGTTAAACATCTGCCTTCGGCTCAGGGCGTGATCCCAGCGTTCTGGGATCGAGCCCCACATCAGGCTCCTCTGCTGGGAGCCTGCTTCTTCCTCTCCCACTCCCCCTGCTTGTGTTCCCTCTCTCGCTGGCTGTCTCTCTCTCTGTGTCAAATAAATAAATAAAATCTTTAAAAAAAATTTATATTTCTAAGTTATATCTTTCAAAAAAGATAGCTCAAGGTTTTATTGAATTTAAATCTTATTCAAGCAGTACGTTCATAGGAAACACATTTAAAATGAACGTAGTCTCAATCTCTTTCCATTCCTATTTCCACTATGCATGTATTTGTCATAAAGCTAGTCAAGGAAATCTTTCTCACTCAAATTTTGTACTGGAAAAGTTATTTTCTGTCTGCACTGATTTAATACTTATAACTCTGTAGGCTGTGAACATTTGCAAACTCTGAAGTTCAAATATTAATATACGAAGCAAATATTTTTACAGAATGACTTAGTGGTTATAGTCATGGTCTCCTTGGTCAGACTACTTTGAATCTTAGCTTCCTTGGCTCCTAGTCATGTGACTTGGGCTAGTGTGACCTCTGTGCCTCAGTTTTCTCCCATGTATATTAGGGATAATAATGGTAGCTACCTCATAGACTTATGAGGATTACGTCACTTACTACCTGTAAGGTCCTTAGAACAGTGCCAGACACATGTTAAGCCCTCATGTATACAAATATTAAATATTTTATTAAAAAAAAAAAGAAACAGTACTCAGTCAAAACTTTTAAATTATGTCTTTTTTGTGGGTGTGTCCTATTTAGTTTTAAAATTTTGCTTTCTGTTTTGTTTTTGAAAGGTATTTAAGTGATTTTTCTTTTTAAGATTTTATTTATTTGACAGAGAAAGAAAGAGAGAGCACAAGCAGGAGGAACAATAGGCAGAGGGAGAGAGAGAAGCAGGTTCCCCTGCAGAACAGGGAGCCCTATGAGGGGCTCGATCCCAGAACCCTGGGATCATAATCTGAGCCAAAGGCAGTTGCTTAACCAACTGAGCCACCCAGGCACCCTTAAGTGATTTTTTGAGTAGTATGTGAGCTCCTTTTTTCTGTTGCAGAGTTTGTAATTTTAAAGCAGTTGTTAGCATCATTTTCCTGCCACTTATTTGGAAGATGAAACAATACCCTAGACTGAGGATCTGTTTCATGTCCACCGTAAAGCCACTTATTCTTTTTACTGGTCTGTTTTAAAGCTATTGGTTTGTTACTAAAGCCATTATATACTAAATGTATGTTACATACTAAAGTATGCTATAGTAATGTTTTGTCTGTATTCACTGTATTTACTATAGTTTCCAAAAAATAGAGGTTAACAACATAACACACCAACACTTAAAAAATGTGCACCCTTATAGTTTAATTGCCTCCCTCCTTTATGGAGTCAAATACTGCAATGTATCCCATAACTAAATTCACTATTCATGAAAAATCTCTAATTTTCTATCCTCTATTCATTAATGATTAATCCATTTTTCACTTTCAAAAAATTTTAAGTATAATTGAGGCATTTTTTAAATTGTTTAGGATGCCTGAAATACAAAAAAACAAAACATAAACATGGAAGGGATCTTAAGGATTATGAAGTAAGCCACTACTTTGAAAAACAGAATAATTATTCTACCATCGACACTTTAAAAAAACATTGTTTTTTTATTTTTAAGTATCTCTGCATCCAACACGGTGCTTGACCTCACAACCCTGAGATCAAGAGTCGCATGCTCCATCGACTGAGCCAGCCAGGCGCCCCCCCGAAAAACATTTTTTTCTTTAGTAACACATTATAATGATCGCAACCTCTCATAGCCATAGTATTAGACATGTAATAAACACTCAAATACTTATTTAAGAATGGATCATTCTTCCTAATGGCTTAATTAAATTATGGTTCTAATAATTCAAATTTTTGCTTCTTGTCCTATTCTTCAGAGGTTATGGTAACCCATAAAATATAAGGTTACTTTTTGTTTTAGTTTCTAAATGATTTCCTCTTACATGTCATTATAGAGCCCAATTTCTAAGTACATAATTATTTTTATTACTTTCCTCTGGGCCCATTCCAAGCAATTTAATCTTCCTTTAAAGGTGGGCCAAAACTATTAGGTACAATATTCCAATTAAAAAAACAACAACAACAACAACTAATGATTGTAAAGGTAAAGACAGATTTTTACAGTACAAGTAACGTTTTTACTTAAAACTGGGCTTATCATATCAGACTTCAGACCTGGCCCTGAAAGTTAACTCTTGGGTTAGTCAAAAACTGTTTTTAATTTTTTAAGAAATTTTAACTGAAAGTATAATTCTTTTTCTACCAATTTCCAAAGACTTGAAATTCTATAATATAAATTAAAAATTTCATATTTATGAGGTCCATTAATTATTTTTCTAATTATAAAAGTAATATATATTTAATATAGAAGTCATAGGAAAAATAGAAGGGAAATATAATGCCATCATCCTCAAATAATATTTACCTTTTGGTTTTAAACAATTTTTTAATTTTTAGTAATTTTTAAAACTTACCAATAACATGAACATCTTTCTGTGTATATAAATATCTTGCAACTGCATGATTCCTAATGTCTTCATAATATTGCATCATTTGGATTTATCGTAAGTTACTGAATCTATCCCATTTTTTGAATGTTTAGTTTATTTCCTTCCTCTATAAATA
The DNA here is from genome assembly GCF_002007445.2 of Ailuropoda melanoleuca. Lineage (NCBI taxonomy): Eukaryota > Metazoa > Chordata > Mammalia > Carnivora > Ursidae > Ailuropoda > Ailuropoda melanoleuca. The sequence goes on along the minus strand of NC_048220.1, from coordinate 17,909,289 downwards.
TAGCAAGCAATGCTGAATTGCTTTGTGCATATGTCTGTCTTCATAATTGATTATTTCCTCAGGATAAATTCCTAAAAGTGAAATTGCAAGGTATGTGTATTTTTAAAACTTTTGGCATACGTTGCAAAATTGATTTTCCAAGGCTTATATCAATGTATTCTATCAGCTTGTACTTGAGGACTTGTCTTCCACCACCCTTACAAATTCTGAGAAGGATCTTCTTATCTTTGTCAATCTGATTAGTAAAAAAATGGTTTAGTTTTCAATCATTGATTGCTGGTGAAGGTGAACTTGTTAAAATTTATTAATAATATAAATCATTCATATGTATATACATATACATATATGTATATCAGTTGCCTATTGATGTCTGTAGTAGGCTGTTGCTGTATCCTGAAAGTCTGGCTTCCATTCTCCTTGTTCTGGTAATAGCATACATATGTTTTTTTGTGGAGTATGGGAGTGACCTCTCTGTGCAGTTTTGAGGGATATAATATTCAAGAACCTTGCCTACCCCAGCCAAATTGATAGCACATTAACAAATGTGCCGTCTGGCTCTTCTGAGAGTTTTGAATTTTGAATGGTGTGATGCAAAGTCAGAAAATTAAAATTTATTTTGTGTCATTCTTGTATAAGAACTCTAGCAAATGTAATTTCTTTGTCAGTTTCTATAACCAATATAACCCNAAAACGCCCCCCCCCCCCCCCCCCCCCCGGCCCAGGATTGGCAGAGGCTTCAGCTGCATCCTCACTGTGAGTCTGCTTCCCCCTCTGCCCAGTCCTGCCTTTCCCATTTCCTTTTGGGTGTATCTCCTGAGCACTTCCCCAGCCAGCCTTCTCTATGCCATCTTCCACCTCTGTCTGCTTCCAGGGACCTGCCCATTTGTTCCAGTGACAACACGGAGGGAAAACTGTATAGTAGTTCGTGCTACCAAAACCCTTTGGAACTACTTCTCTTATCCTTTCTGCATCTGGTTCTTCCATTTTAAGTTAACCATAGATCATTCCTATGGCTTGCAACCAACAAACAGTATTTATACAACGTTCTTTGCCATTTTTTGTCTTTTGCTTATCGATTTTAAGAGCTTTTCATGTACCACATGTATAAACCTTAAACTAAATTGGTTCTTTTCCATTTGTCAGTTGCATTGTAGTTTTGTGCACGTAGTGTCGACATTCAATTATTTAAAAAACGTATTCCTACCAAGTATTTCACTATTTTTCTTTGTTGTTTTTACCTGTGATGTAATGTTTAGACAGGTCTTTGCCATTACAAGCTCATGTACAAAAAATTAATATGTACATTTTTCGATTTTTGGTTTTATTTTTAATCCCCTAACTCATTTATTTTTGCTTTTGTATGAGACAATGATTTAACAATTTTCTACAAGTAATTTAACTGAGTATTTAGGCTCTAATGTACTTATATACTTTAACAGTATCCTCAAATTTCAATGTTTAAATAAGATTGACATACATCTTTTACTCAGACAGCAGTCCGGAAATGTTATGTCTCAAGCTCGCCACGCAGCTCTGCCATCTCATCAGGAAGGAGGCTCTCATCTCTGGGTCAGAGGCACTTGCTTCACTTCTTGCTTCTTTTCAGTCAGTGGGAAGGGGGAACTAGAGAGTAGGAAACAAGCAACTTCCTTAGCATCACACAACACATGCAATCACACACACACATGCATGCACGCTTGGATCCTGTTGACCAAGATTTAGGCACTTCACTATGCATAGCAGGTTGGGAAATATCTTTTACTGGGCATTCATGTGGACAGCCAAAACCTGTGGAATTCTGGTATTTTCTATGTTGAGGAGTCCCACCAGTGGGTAGAAACATGCATTTTAAAGGGTTTATTGCTGGTTATATATATGCATGTTATATGTGTGCATATATATGCATTATAAAAGGTTATAAAGCATCCTAATACTATTATTAAAATGTAGTTATGTTGAATGTGGAAACTGAAAATGTACCTAGCATGAAACATCAAGATTAATACATAGCTAACATTTTAAAAGGGTTTCCCCTTTTAAAATGGTGTGTGTGTGCACGCTGTGCACATGTTATAGCAATTCATATCTTTTCTTCCTCCTCCTTCACCATCTCTACCACCATATATTTGAATATTGTGCATTAATTAAGAAGAGGGTTTTGGTTTTTTTTAAACTAGATGATTTTAAGTCTCTGGATATGCTGCATGGTACTTCTTTAGTTCAGCTTTCAGATTCTTTCTGTGCAGGCTAGGTGAATATGAGCAGTGATGATAAAAAGGATACATTAGTATGATTGTTTAAGAGGATTTGCAATTTATGAAGTAAATTCACCAGGAAATATAATATTCTTGAAAAGGAATGACCTATAACTGATTTAGGAATGAATATTAAAGATCTAATACTGAAGAAGGAATCAGAAATTCTATTCTCATCTAAATACAAAATCTGTTCTTAGTACTGGTAATGATTGTGATGGTTTGGACACAGTTTTGTATTTGGTCTTTCTGTACTTTATTTTGGGATTATAAATGCCCAAATTTTAGAATTCATTCTATAAGCCTTTGACTCCTTGCCGACTAGAATAAGATACCCTTTGGAATAGTGTTGGTCCATGCGAACCATGGTTTTGATGCAGATAGTTTTGAATGCTTTGTTTTGTTTTTGCAGTTTTTATTATGACATGTAACGTGTGTGTGTGTATAGGGAAGCGTTTAAGACATATATGTACCTTTTAATAAAAATTACAAAGCAAATATCTGTATAAGCCACCATCGAAGTTATGAAACATAACATTACCTAGCCCCCAAAAGTCCCCAATATGCCCCTTCCAGCTCACAACCCTTTCATCCTACTTCCAGATAGACTGAGAGTCATTTCCTTGTTTTTTTATATGCATATATATCCCTAGACAGAATATAATTAGTTTCATACTGCAGGGTTTGTTTGTTTTTTTTTATCTTGCTTCATTTCAGCTTTTGTTTATACAGTTGATCCATGTTGTTGTATGTGTTATATTACCTTGTATTGGTATACCCCAACTGATGTAGCCATTCTACTGTTAGTGAATATCTTGGTGGTTTCCAGGTAGTTTTTGTTTTTGCTATTGTGAACATTGCTGTCATGAACAATTTAGTATACATGTCATGGTGAATATGTGTAAGTTTTTGTAGGTTCTATACTTAGGAGGATATTGCTGGTTCGTGGGGTATGTTCTTTACCTTTGGTAGATCATCATCTATCTATAGAAGGTGACAAACCATAGAGGACAAACTGTTGTCCAAGTAAAGTGGTTGTACCAAGAATGGTATTATTTTTAAGGTTCTTTAGCATCTCTTCAGGTATTTGCTAAGTTTCTTGAGTGAGGAAAACAAACGTTTTAGTGTTGTATTTTATTATAAAAGTTAAAATACCATGTAGAAAGGATGGAAACCAATTCTTTTGCAGGCATTAGTTTAAAAAGGTATCTCAATGGATGATATATATCAAAATACAATTTAAAAATACATTATGTGTCATATATGTTATATTAATATTACTATTATTGTTAATGTAATAATATTGTTAATGTAATAATGTAATATTGTTAATGTAATGATATTGGTTGGGTATATGATAGTTTATTTAACCAGGCAGACTAATTTAATTGATAGATAATTACGTCATGCACGTCAGTTTTTAATATTACCAATGATGGATCCGTAAATGCATTGGAATATATATACCTTGTAAAATATTTGAGAGCTTATTCACTGGGTACATGTATAATTACAGAATTACAGTTCATGGTGTATAAGCATTTTAAATTTTGATGTATACTGCAAAATTGCCCTCTAAAAAGCTGTGTCAGTTTACCTTTTAATCAATGACTATTTGACAGCATTGTATATTGTCCGAATACTTTGTTTGCTGTTCAAATAGTTGAAAATATAATTTGGTTTACATTTAGTTGATTATGAGTGAAGTTGAGCATGATTCCATTTGTTTTCCTTTTTCTATCAACTGCCTGTTAATATCCTTTGCCTATTTTTCTGTTGGATAGTTGCATTTTTTCCCTTAGTATAGTAATTTGTAAAACTTATTACAAATGAAAGAAATTAACATTTTAGTCTATTATGTGTTGCAAATACTTTTCCTATTTTGTGGTTAATTTTTATACTTTATAACTTTTTTGTACGTAGGTTTTAATTTTACTTATGATTTTCATGTTGTAGGTAACTTGCAAATTGCTTAGAAGCCTATTTCATATGTTGTCATTTGCTTTGTAAATTTATAATGACAGCTAAATGTAACTCACAAATAGCTCAGCCTTTTTTTTCTTTTTTGCAAAGATGTATGTGTGAACATCCTTCTAGGAACCACTATAGATCGTGAATATGATGAAGCTAATCAGTTTTGATCGTCAAACAAAAATGTGGTTAACATTTAAATGACTACTATTTCCTTCTTCCTTCAGTGGCCCTAAAAGTCAGTGGGTAGGAAAGTAATATTAGTAAAGGACAGTATCTTGTTAGACATGAAGTATGTACCGTAAAAAGTTAGAGAATATCTTCTCTCCAACCTTCCTTTAATTTCACGTGCTCACTTCATCTGAAACACCGTATCAAATACTGTCAGAAGTTCCAGCATCTCTTATAACAAATTATTCATGGATAAACTTTGGCTTGTAATAAATGAAATGAAATTGATTTGTATGGACTTTATATTTGCCTTAGAAAACCTATAATAGATATTTTAATAGAGTATTTAAAAGATAATAGATATATGAAGATCCTCAAAACACTTAAGGACATCCAAATGAGATATTATTTGCATATATAGAAATAATCTATGTGACCCTAGCTTAGACTCAGTTCTAAGCTAGAAGGATTTCTGGTTCAATCCAAATTAAACTAAGAGATTGAACAAGTTCAAATAAACAGTAACACTTATTAAGTAGTGGGGAGCAACCAGCCATGCAAGACATTGTTAGCTTATGTTCTTGTTTCACATATATTTTAAAGCTTTTTTATAAATTACTTTGTAAAATTAGCTAGTATGACATCAAATCTTATCTTTGGCTTTTGTTCAGTAGGCTAGGAACTCAAAGCCACCAGAGAGATCCTAGCTGGAACCATGAGATTCCATATTGCCTCAAACTAATCTTGCTTTCTCCAGAGTTCTGCAGCTCAGGCCTATATAATAGAAGCATCAGGCCAATTTAGACTGGACGTCATACTTTTGGTTTTAGTAGTTAAGAATGTTTCATATTGGACTGAGGGAATTGTAACTATCCCAGGTCCATCATTTAAAGATAACCAAGGTTTTCTAAAGGATTCTGAATATCACAAAGCTTATTGTTTTCAATAAATGCATCTTGTTAAATATTTAACTAAATGTTATTTAGTTTATAGCCTTGCAAAACTTTATCAAGAGTTTTTCTTTTTAAACTGCATCTTAATTTTTACTTAAACACTTTGCATTTATAGTGCTGTGAAAAAACTACTTATTTGGCTCCAATTCTAGAAATTAAATAAAACTATAATACCAGTTAGATCATATATTAAAAATGTTGCAAACATGTTTAAGTATCTTTGTTTAAAATGTGTGTTTTTCATTAAATTCTGGGATAACTCTAAAAAAACATTTGGACTGTAATATTAAAAGTTGAACACTAAATTGTGCCTCCACTAAAGAAAACGTTAAGAGTCAGTTAATAAGTTAGTTAGAAGGTAAATTTATCAGTTACTGGACCCTATCAGAAATAAACCGTCTCAATATTAGAAATTTCAAAGTAGCTGAAAATAGTTTTTTAAATGTTAGGATATTAAACTGCCTTTAGAAATCTCTCTTTATATATTATTTCCTCTGCTTTTTAAGAGAATACTGAAAATAATACTTTTCTGGCTCAGGTCAATTTTCGGAATGATAAAGCTATCATAACATGCTGAAGGTGGTAGCTATAGATACCAAGTTTAGATTTATTGAGAGACAATTCTCCATGGATCCTTCGTGTTTCTACATATCCTGCAAACAGAGACATTGCCTTTGTGGCAGACTTTTTTTTTTTTTTTTTTAATGTTTGCATAGCAACCAGCCTTTGAAGATTGAGATAATGTCTCCCTGGGAGCAGAGAGCAGGTATACTCACTGCCCATTATAGAAGGTTCAGGTTCCTTAAGCTCAGGTTCCCTAAATTCCTCTCTTGTAACATAGCCACTGTATGTTCAGGTTTTACATGGCTCTCTTCATGTTGCCTTGTGGGAATTGGGGCTTAGAGAACTGATGCAAATGCTGATTATCTCTGACTGCTATTCATGTGAAATGTGCCTTTTCTTTCTGACCCTAGGATCTCATGTCTTTTGCCACCATTCACGAAACTATAGCAGGCTAAACTGTTAGCTTGCAAATAGGGTAAAATTCTCAGGATCTTCACAAGTCTTGACAAGATGATATAGAATAGGGATCAGTAAATTTTTTCTGTAAAGATATAATATATCTGTTACATATGCTTCTTTGATTTGTGTGTGTGTGTGTGTGTGTGCACATGATCCTAAGAAATATAAAAACCATTCATAGTTTGCAGGCCATACCAAAACAGTCTTTGCCTTCTATCACCAAGGGGCCATATATTGCTGATGTAGGGCCCTGCTGGGCCTCTGATGTTGAACACGGGATTAAATGGCTCTTCTGCTTTCCTAGCAAGCTCCTCAGAACCTTTCTCAAAATTATTATGGGTTACTTTTCACACATTTTTTAAAATGACTGATGATAAAATGAAGCTTGTGCTACTGCATATCTGCTGGGAAATAAAATATGCAAAATTAATTAGATAATTAAAAGAAAAAGCTGTGTCTTTCCTAAGTGCTTTTTCTGGAACATTTTCATCCTCACTCTCACTCTTGGCAATCAGTTGATTTGTGAGCCTAGTAGCTCTGATTTATTTGATATTAACAGTCATTGACATGCATCTTGTCCCTTCTATGACACAGTGCTCACAGTAAAAATTTACTTTGTTTTTGGGAGGGTTTATTCTTAAAATGTGTACTCTATTCCTCTGAAAGCAGTCATACTTTTACGCGTGAGGTTCTTAACATTTTGTGTGAACAGAATTTCTCTAAGCATATGAAACATTGGGTCTAAATCGGTCATCTAGTATTGATATGTAAGACAATTTTAATCAACCTTCCTTCTAGGACAACTTAAAAAGCTATTTAAGAATTAAAAAAGCATGTGGGCATCTCACAGTTAACAATAATGAATTACCAGGCTAGGACCTGGGGGAGGGATGAGAACTAGGGAAATGGCTAAGTAGTGGGGTGCTTTTACCCTACAGACAGAAATGAAGTGTCTGGCCCATGGTTTTGCAGCCTAAAATAAGCACTTAAAGGCATAGAGATGAGAATCCAGGGCCCACCAAGCAGGGACAGTGGTGAACTACTTGTTCATCATCAGGCTAGGAACCAAGCATTACAGCTTAGAAAGAAAGGAGAACTAGAAAGGAGATAAGCATTTTGAGGGACTACCACCAGCTTTAAAAATCATCTGTCTGTGGTCATTTGGAGGTGATCCTGGATTGCCAGTATTCCCAGGAATTTGGAGTAATTAATTGTAAATCTCTTGAGGAAGATAACAGCATCCTAGGCCTTAAGTTATTTTTACCAATTTTACCAATTTTGCGTGAGGGAGCAAGACAACAGGATAAAAAAAATGTGTTATAAAAAAGCAATAGAAACAGTAGAAGAGCTACATAGGGACTTTTACATATTGGGGTTAACATGCTCTATTTATCCAATTATACTTACTATTTTTCATGAGGTTAAAATATTAAAAATTTATAGGAGTGCCTGGGTCAATTAGTTAATATAGAGAGCAAAATAAAAAAATCCAAATGAAGGCTGAAAGGAGATACAAGATAAATAGAAAGCACTACATAAAGCACAAATATGTCATTAATTGCATTAAATGTAGAGGAGCTAAATTAAAAGACACACTCAATGTTGTACTATTTACAAACATGATATTTAAAATGTGAGGATGCAAAAAGAATAAAAAGATAGAAAAAAATGCAAACACCAAAGGGATGCTAAGGTAGTGGTAAAAATATTAGCGAAAGGACAGTTTAAGGTAAAAGGCATTATTAGAAATAAAATGTATGCTTCACAATTTAAGCATTTTAATCCACCATGAAGATATAAAATATTTATGTATAATTATGTAGCATCAAAATATATGAAGCATGAATTGATGTAACTAAACTAAAATTCAAAATCAGAAAATTTTAACACACCTCTCTCAGAACAGATTTAAAAATTGTGTGTGTATATGTGATCTCCAAGAGTATAGAAGATGTGAACAAGATTAGCCAACTTGGCTTGACAATAGATCACTATACTGGCAGGAAAATTCTAGTCGAGCTTCTACCAAACATTTAAGGATGTGATATGTCAATCTTACACAAGATCTTTCAGAGAAGACAAAAAGAGGAAACATCAACGTGTTTTCTGAGACCAGAGTAATCTTGATACTCACACCTTACAAGCAGATAATGAGAAAGGAAATAAAGACCTACTTCACACATAGATAATATATCAATATTAATGCAAAGGATTATGCATGATGACCAAACTGGGTTTATTTCATGAATTAAATATTGAGTTAATACTAGAAATGCAATCAGTATAAATAACCAAATTAATAGAATAAAGGAGAATAATTAATTGTATCATAAACTCAATAAATACAGAAAACGTGTTTGATAAAATTCAACATCTCTTTGTGAATAAAGCACTTTGTACACTAGAAGTAAAAGGAACTTCTTTCATATGATAAAACATTAGTAAAAAGCCTATGTTAAACATTATATTTAAAATATTGAAAGCTTCCCTTTTGAGATAGGAAACAAAATAAAAATATCACATATTTTTACTATGTTGAGTGTCAAATAGTTTTATGTCAAATACTTTTATGTTAAATACTCTTATTCAACATTATATTGGAATTCTAGCCAGTAAAACAAATAAGTAAAATGAATGAATGAATGAATGAATAAGTACTTGAAAAGAAGAACTAAAACTATCATTGTTCATAGTCAATATGCATGTGATTGTAGAAAATCCATGAGGATCTACAGATAAAGTATAAGAAATATGGGTGAGTTTAGCAACTTTGCTAGATATACACTCAAGATACTGCATTTTTATATACTGGCAAAAAATCAGAAAAAATAATTTTTAAAAATGTTAATATTTAAGGGGTGCCTGGGTGGTTCAGTTGTTTAAGTGTCGGTCTCTTGGTTTCAGCTCAGGTCATGATCTCGGGGTCAGGGAATCGAGCATTGGGTTGTACACTCAGCAAGGAGTCCGCTTGAGATTCTCTATCCTCCCCATCTTCCCCTCCTTCCACCTCCCTGCCACTCTCACGCTTGCTTGCTCGCTAATTCTCTCTCTCAGATAAATAAATAAGATCAAAATAAAATAAAATAGTTACTGTTTAAAATATCATTAAAAAGAACCATGGATTAGATCTAACTAAAGATGTGCAAGCCCACCACGCAGGAAACAATCATGTTTTATTAGAGCCATTAAAGCAGTCCTACAGAAGGGTATATTATGCCCATAGACTGGAAGACTACAATGTTATAAAAAAGTTATTTCTTCCTGAATTGATCTATTGGTTCAGTATAACTCCAATAAGAATCCTAATCAGCTTTGTTTTAGGGGAGACTTAAGTGGGGAGTAGTACAAGTGACAAGCTGACTCTAAAATACATACAGAAATGCAAAAGGTTAAGAATAGCCAAAACACACATGAAGAAAAAGGTGGAGGGACTTGTGTAGTTGATATTTTGACTTATGAGAAAATTATTGTAATTAAGGCTACCATGTGTTAGCACAACATAAACCTATGAAATAGAATAGAGATCCCAGACACCCACACACATGTGCACCTCATTTACAAAAAAACATGCCACTGCAGTGTCGTGGAGGAAGATGGGTCTTCTCATATGGTACCGCACAAGTGAATTTTCACATAGAAAAGAAAATAGATGATTCTTTCCTTACATTTTACACAAAAATCAACTCAGTGGGATATTACATCTAAATGTATGAGCCATAACAATTCTTCCAGAAAATAATAACGGAGAATATTTTTATGAACTTACGATAGGGACTGATTTCTTAAACATCACACACACACACACAGCCCTAATTGTAAAGGCAAAGTTTGGTAAGACTACATTAAAATTAAGAGCTTCTGTTCAAAATAGACTATTAAGAGAGTGAAAAGTCAAGACAAACTGGGAGAATGTATTTGCAACACGACAGGTTTTATTCAGATACACAGAGCATCTCCATACAAATCAATACGAAAATGCTATAACAACACAGTAGAAAAGTGGGTAAAAGACTTGAACAAAGAGGTATCCAAATAGTCAGTAAACTACCAGTACTTAATTTCTATAGTAATGATGTTAATTTCAATTAAAATCAAAATGAAATTCCTGAAAACCTAACTAGATAGGCACACTTAAGAAGGCAGCTAATGTCGAGTCTTGGTGAAGACGTAGAGCAAAAGAAACTCTTTTTCCATTGCTGGGAGGAATATAGACTGTTATACCCACTTGGAAACCAGGTTGACAGTATTTCCTAAAGTTGACCAGAATTATATTCTATCACCTATGATTCTCCTGCTAGGTACGTACCCAACAGAAATGCTTCCTCGTGAGTGTGAAGAGATACATGCAAGCATGTCCACAGCAGCATTATTCACAGTAGCCAAAAACTGGAAATAATTCACATGTCTATCCACAGTAGAATGAGTAAGTAACCTGTCACATATTCATACAATCAGATATTACACAGCAATGAAAATGAATGAGCTACAACTACCTGCAAGAACATTGATGGATCTCACAAATGTAGAGAGAAGCCAAACACAATACATGCGTACTTTGTGATTCCCAACATATAAAACACAAAAACAGGCAAAATTTTATATTTTAGGCATCCTCAAGTGGTAAGCCTATATGGAAATGTAAGGAACTGATTATCACTAAAGTCGGAACACTGGTTACCTTCAATGGGTGCATAGGGATTAATGATTGGAAAACAGTACAAGCGAGCATCTGGATTGCTAATAAAATTCTATTTCTTGAGTTGGGTGGTGGTTACACATAGTGTTTTGTGTACTTTTCTGTATATGTTATATTTCACTGAAAAGAGAAAAAAAAAAAGATTTTTAAAGCCATGGTTGGAAGAATAAGCGGTGAGCTATTGTAGGACTTCAAAAATTGGTTCTGATGTTACAAAAATGTTAAATGATTTTTATATTTTTTTCTGGACACTTTTGATTGCAAGCAATAGAAGCCTGACTCAAAATGGAATGAAATACTTAAGCTAATACTATAGAACTTCTAGTAGAAACTCTAGTGATTGATCCAGGCGCTCAGTATCAGTCATCTGTCACCAGCCAAGACACATAATAAATAAATATTTATTAAATGGAAATCAGGGCTCTTTCTCCAACTCTAGATTCTGTTTGTCTTTGTATGTTAACATGGTTTTTCTTCTATTGGTGAAAAATCCCTCCATGTGGTAATAAAATTGCCATAAGCCATTCCTGACATTGTCCTTACAGCCTGCAGTCACAAAAGAGGACTTCCTTCTGAAAGAATTCAGAATATGCCACCCTAAAATATGCCAATCTGGCATATGGATGATTTTGAGCTGAAGGCAGTTGAGAAAAAGACAGGAAAACTATCTGCACACGCCCCCTCCCTCCAACTAGGAAGGACGGAACAATTCTTAATCACTGGAGATAATTCTAGACTGTTAACCTGCACAGAGATGACACCAGAAGAATCTGTATAACAAACCTTACTGACTAGCCTTTGCCTTCTTAGTTTTCCCCATGTGTTTACCTTCCCACAGTTTGCTGCCTTTGGAAGCCTAAGACCCTTTTCCTTTGTCTTGTCACTTCTCCATCACAGATTTATTTCTCTTTTGTTAACATGCTATATAAGCCCAGTTTCCAACCACTCCTTTGAGTTAGTCATCACTGAGTTCTCCCATGTGTATGTGCAATGCACACATTAATAAACTTCCGGGTGTTTTTTCCTTATTAATCTGTCTCTTGTCAGTCTAATTTGCAGGCCCCCTGCTATTGAACCTAAGACGGTTTACTTCCTATTGACTGACAGAAACTTCTCAGGGAGGTCTCCACTCTGCCCTGGATTACTCTGAACTGGGTCATGTGCACACCATAAGGACTGGCTCTGGGTGGATAGGGGTAGATTCAACCTTCCAGGACCCAGAGGGATGGATGTTGGCAAACAAACTGAATGACTGCATCATGAAATCCTTTTCATAGTAACCATTTTGGTCTATAGCAGTGCTTTCAACTCACACTGCCTGCTGGCATCCCCTGATGAGCTTTTAAAAAATATTGAGGCAGAGACTCTAGACCAATTAAATCTGAATTTTTTCAATGTGTGTGTGGTGGGAGAAGAAGGCATTGATACACTTTTCTAAGCTCTCCAGATGATTTTAATGTGGTATTTCATGTTATGAACCTTGGGATTATTGTGTAAATCATTGAGGTAATAGTCAAGGCAGAAAAATAGAAAAAAAATTATAGATATTATTCTGTTGTCTCAGGTGAGTGCTACAGTTACTTAATATAAAAATTACTTTTATTCTTTTTAACTCATAGGTCATGATAACCTGTGATTCCAATTAAAGATTTTAAAAAAGAGAAGAGTTCAGCCCTTCAGGTACTGGTTTGCACTCCTTAAGCCAGAGGTAAATATAACACTTTTACAAGCTCTTGATCAACAAGATAATCAAAGTTAGGTTAGCTCTATTTGCACATGAAAAAGTAAAGTGGTTCACGTCCTGCTTTCAGCCTACAAGAAATGGATTCATTAGCATATCCTAGAAGAGCTATTGGTACACACTATTTCATCAGCAATATAGGTGGTAGATTGTTCTCTGAAAGGAATTATTTGAAAAATACTTAAAGTTTTCATACTATCCTGTTTGCTCATTGGTTATAACTGCATTTTAAATGCTATTTTTTCCCAAAAGCCAAAGCTACTCTTCTGGAAATACAAAGGGTCAGACTGTAATAATTCATCCAAGGCTATTATATTATAATCTTATAAATTCAATTTGAAAAAGGGCAGCAACCATTTCTGTGTTCTAATATCATGCTGATAGATAGATCCTAATATTGTACTAACAGATGCTAGTATTGTGCTAACCCAACATGTCTAGGCTTACCCTGTGTGAGTGGTAGTGACTGTTCTCTCTTCTAATGTTAGAATCACTATGCTTTTTAAGTAGCAGCATGGCACAGTGAAAAGTAACTTTTAGGATCAGATATACCTGGAATTAAATTCTGTCTGCCTTTTATCAACAATGTGGCCTTGGGCAGGTTAACTTCTTAGTGTCTCAGTTCCCTCTACTGTAAAATAAGGATAGGACCCATCATAGGCATTAGGAATGACAATTACCATCCTTCTACCATTTGCTTCAGAATTTTAAAAAAAATTATACAAGTAAAAAATGAGTAAATGTATTCTTTTTATACAAAAAAATAAAACATTACAGATAAGGAATTTAGACTCCAGAGACCACGAATATCAGTCTTGGTGCATACTGAGAGACTGAATAAACAAACCAACAAGGGCCAGACTATATGTATCAATAGAACTCTGATTCACAACCTCGGCAGCAAGCAGGCTCATAAGCCAAGCCACAAGCTCTGCAGCAACTGGTCCAAAAATCTCAGAGCTTGATCAATGACTGTCAGCCTGCAATGCAGGAGCAACCAGAGAAAGCCAAATATGTTCTCCAAACCAATCACATACGCCTCCTGACTTGTAGTTCGCCTGTCTCTAGCTTCCCATGCTGATGATTTCCAATCACAGCATATCTGAAGCTTGCTTTTTTTTTTCTTCTTCCCACTGTAACTCTTCTTCCCACCACTCTTCACCACTGCCTGCTGTTGAGTCTTTGCCAAACACCAGTGATGGTGGCTGACTCCCTTGCTACAGCGAGCTCTCACTAAATAGCCTCTGATTGTTCTCCTCTGGTGGTCTTTCTTTACTTCCACAATATCCTTCCAGTCCTTTTACTGTGAATTTGCAAATGGACATTTCTATTTATCATTAGGAAATATATTCCACTTTATGGATTTTTAAAAACAACAATATTTGGTTCTGTAACTTGACTTAAAAAAAAACATCCTGGAAATCTATCCCTTTTAGTTTATCCTTATTGTTTTCGGTGGAAGGTGGTAGTAATATTTATCCTGCCTTCTTGTAACACAGGTCTCTGGTGCTAACTGCTCTAGTGTTTTGTATGTGGTTTGCTTTCCTGTGCCTATCACAGAGGACTTTCTTTCCATCTTTGCACGGCCATCCCACCTCCCACTCCTCCCCAGGCTATTCCTCCTTTAACCCTCATCTTGGAGCTGCAATTGATTCTCCATGACCCTGACTGGTTGCCTTCCCTCATGGTTGCTAGTAACAGCCATTCTGGGGCCATTTCTTCCGCATGCAAGGTTAGGATATGCCTATGGGTAAAAAGACATTGGTCTCTGGCAGGTCTAGGTCCTGTGTATTGTCTGCTCAACTTCCTCATTACCCATGTGTGACAAACGCAAGTCTTAGTCATGCTAGATTCTTTCACCCTGAGTCGGTTGTCAAATTGTATGTAAGGAATTTCTTCCAATGGTTAAACATAGCCAACCTTAGAAACCAGTTTGTGAAGAAAGTAAAATTAAATGCTTCATTTATCCTTGCTTTCACCAAATAATTTGGATAAAACTTGTAGTCACCCAAATAATATCCTTCCCAGTGAATACCAAAACATTCAGAATTAATACATTGATAGTGGGGTCTTGGAAGAATTGCTTTTAAGGTTTGACAGTTCACATGGACTAGTAGGGCCTTTAGATCCAATATAAACAACTTAATGCATTTTACTGGTATATATGCCATGGGACCATATAGCTTTGTATTTGTTTCTTGATTCCTCGAGTTCAATGACCTTGGGCAAGTTTCCTAATTTCTCTGAGTCTGTTTTTGCATGTCTATGATGAAGATGAGATTTACTTGCATCTTACATTCCTTGGAGGAAAAACTTTTCCTCCACCCTCCTTATGTTCATTAACTGGGGACTTGTGAATTAAGCTGAAACAAGAGAGATTAGCAAGAGAAAAGTCAACTTTTATTCACCTACTTAGTGGGAGCAAAGAGAAAATGTGACTCTCCAAACAGCTGAAGACAGGGGTTTAAATACCTAACTTATTAAGGGGAAAGGAGAAGGGAGAAGAGGCTCTTATGGAAAGAACAGATGGGTTTCTAGAGGAGCAAATGGGAGATAACAAAGTCGGTGCTAAAATTTGTTTATGCAGGTGCATGTGGTCTTCTCAGCCCTCTTTCCAGCCAGTAAACCTCCCCTGAGAAGGGATTGATGGCAACCTCACTCCCAGAAGTCTCTGCCTTAAGCTAGATAAGAGAAGCTCCAAAAAGCCTTCTTCCTGTATCTGTTAAATCTCAGATGTCTTTGGTTTAAAATAATCTTCATACCAGCTCTGTGGGTCTGAGTGGATCCCCACAGATTGCTTTAAGAATAGTCAAGGTAAATTCGGTGAGGCTTTTAGCACAGCAATCCAAATAAAATTTGCAACTCATTATTGATATTTGAAAATTAGACTTTATGTCTCGCCACTGGTAGCACATGGGAAATTTGGGTGATTTTTAGTACAAATGTTGACCCTTTGCATAGCTCTCAGCTGGCTTGCTGAATTCCTGGGTCAGCATTCCTTGTATGCGGTTGCTGATTCATCACTTTTTGCTCATATTCAACCTAACTTTTCCAAATCAATTTCTTACTGATTGTTAAACTTGCCTTAGAATTCATTGCAATTGTCCTAAATAATTCGGGTGGCTCAAGAAAACAAACATCTTTTATGATTCTGTTTTCCCTAACTTCTTCCTGGCTTCCCATGGATGTTCGGGGATGCCACTCAAGGTGTTTTTGTTTTGTTTTGTTTTTGTTTGTCTGTAGGGTTTTTTGTTTGTTTTGTTTTAATATCCTCTTCATCTCATTTGGCTTCTTGTTCCTCGGAGGAGAAAAAGAAAAGTGGTATCTTTGTTTTTGTAATCCTCTCATGTAATCAGTCGTTTATAAATGCTTAGCATTTATGGGGCCACTATGGGTTGGTGGAAAAAATGCATCTTACCAATAGATATCTTTTTTGCCATTTGATAATATCATGGACTTTTACACAAGTTCCATGAAGCTGGAGTGAACAAAATCCTAATCTATTTAAGATAGGTCAGAAGATTTGCCTCTGAGGGTATATTGCTTATAGGAGATAAGTAACTTCTCTTCAAATTGGCTTAAAACGTATAATTTGCCAGTGTTACTTTCCGTTGCCTAAATTCCCCAGATAAATATTTGGTTTACTTTGCTTGGGAAAACATTACTCATAATAAAAATATCTTAGCTGTTCTGTATACAAATGCAGTGGAGTGTAAGCACGTATATTAACTCACTATGTTAAATCGGTAATTGCTATTTTATTGGTCAATAAATGTTTTATTTATTATGATATTAAGCAATTGGTATAAATATACTAATAGAATTATTTACTAATTTCTAAAGATATAGGCTGTATCTTGCTTAAGAAAATGCATTTATGACCAACACTTGAGTTGGTCATTGACATGGAACATTGTCCCTTTTTGTATTCACCACTGCCAAGAGGAGACATTTAATGCCATCCCTGAAAGCTAGTAAGTTTATATTTGTTGGGCCATCAGGAGAAGTGAATTCTAGAGCTAAGAACTCTTCACTGATTCTAGAGTCAGTTGGAGTAGAATGAGGTCAATATCCATTTACTTGAGCTCGTAGCCTGGCAAAATGCATAAGAAAGAACTAGTTTAGCAGCTATAGGAAATATGATTATTAACAAATAATCTCAATATATTCAATTAAACAAACCACTATGTTATTTTAAAACCAGTTATTTTCATTCAATTAAGTCTTTTCATACTTGAGAGTAGAATGGGAACTATGAAATGTCAGAATGGGCATCAGCTTTCGACTTGGGCTTTGTGGATGTGGAATGTGTGCCTGGCATCTGTTATAATACATGGGGTTCTAGAAGACCTCTTTCTTAGGTTTTCTTTATCACCCAAGGAAGAAGTTGAACCCTAAAATGTCACTTAAAATATTGCCAACCCAAATCAGAACATAATTTATAATAAAATGACAATAGCTCGGGTCAACAACCATAGTTTCTTGGGTAATTCAGGATAGGAACCACTCATTTTTCTAAATTGCCAAGATAATGGAGGGGTTATGGAGTCAATTAGCCTGAATTATTCCAGTGGTTAACTGTGCAATTCAAATAACTCGATAACTCTAACTCTATACTTCATCATTTTGAGGCTTATTGTAAAAAGTGGCATTTGTTCAGTTTTCAGATATGTTATTTAAAACAGAGGTGCCTTTTATTGAAAACTACCACTAATTAGTGATTGAGGCAAAATAGCATGTATTTCCTTCTGCCTGATGGGATCTTAAAGATCTTGATGATTATTTTTAATTATACCATTGTCTATGTAACCCGTAGCATCTTATTTTCTCCAGCTAACAGATGAATAGTCTGAAAATTAGTCCTCTTACCTGAACAGCTGGCCCTCTCAGGACTCACAGGGAGAAAGCTGAATGTTTACAAGACAGACAAATCAGGAAGGGGATTGACTTCTTTTTTATTTTATTTTATTTTATTTTATTTTATTTTATTTTATTTTATTTATTTGAGAGAGAGAGAGAGAACGTGAACAAGAGAGAGAACACCCATGCGTACAGCAGGGGGGAGGGGCAGAGAAAGAGAGAGGGGCAGAGAAAGAGAGAAAAGCAGACTCCTCACTGAGCAGGGAGCCCGATGTGGAACTTGATCCCAGGACCCCGTGATTATGACCTGAGCCGAAGGCAGATGCTTAACCAATTGAGCCACCCAGACACCCCGGAGCCTGACTTGTAAAAGACTGATGATCCATCATTTTAGTATAGAGGGTTCCATATAAAAGCTGCTCAACATGGATTCTAGAAAAAGCAGCTACTTGGCTTTGGAAGAGAGACCAGAAGTAACACCTGGATGGCCTGTCTCCATATGATAGTCATCCCTACTGACCTGCCATTCTAGGGCAGAGGGGATGCCAAGCTCCGGTAAGGGAGTTGGGTACTGCTAAGCTGGATTTTTACTTCTTATGGGGTGCTAGAGCAGAATGAGAACCAAGACTAAGGCAGAAGTTCAGCTAAACAAATTAGTGCCAGGGACACAGGACCAGGGTTGAATTCTGTCATCAGAGACATCAAGTAGCCACACAGAATTCCTGATTCTTCAGCTCCCCCAAATCTGCTTCTCTACCTCCCCCATTTTAATAACTGGTACCACTATCCACCATCCCTTAGGCCTCTATTACTTCTGTATTTCTCAACTCAAAAGTTCTGTTCTTTTCTGTCAGGATAAAACTTGATTACATATTAAAACTGTAGCTATAATCAACATAAAACTTATTTCATTTCCTTAAGGGCAAAAAGAACTTAGTTATACAAACATGGGACCCACTTCCACACTTTTCAGAAGATTGGAAATATTTGTTTTATGTCCTGAAGGTGAAAAGATGGGGAAGAGGAAAGGTACTCTTCCCCATGAACTGACTAGCATGTCCTTTTTTTTTTTTTTAAGTTTAAGTTATTTTTTAAGTTAAGTTATTTAAGTTATCTCTTTACCCAATGTGGGGCTTAAACTTACAACCCCGAGATCGCGTTACCTGTTCTACCAACTGAGCTAGCCAGGCAACGCTCGAGTGTCCCTTTTAATACTACATTTTAAAGGGAAAATATTCTACATTAAAACAGTCTAATTGTTCACATCCAGCAGGCAAATAACTGCTAGAAATCATTTTTCTGAAGGAAAGTACCATGTAATTCCCAAACAAAGGAAAAATAATGGGCTTTGTTCTCACTTCTTTTTCCCCCTTGTTTTTCAATTAATTGAACCTTCTAGGAGAAATATTAAATGATAATTTTACAGTTTAGTCACTTTTTATCATATGTGAAAAATGAGTCACTGATAAGATAAATAAATCTTCACCTTACTCTGGTTGAGCTAAGATGAAAGAGTGTTAAGAATTTGACACCATCACCATATGTGCTCCAAATGATACACATTCCTGATTTTCAAAACCACATAAGTATAGGTTTTTGCTCCCTGTACCACCAAGTTCCATTCCTAATTAAACACCAAGGCTTATCATCTTGCGATGACCATAGAGAAACTTTAAGGTTGGTGAATATCACTTTATTTTCAGAAAGAGTTAATGTGACTGAACATTATAGATGTCTCTTTAACAGCAGGCGTTGTGAGGAATACAGCTTCTTAATATATTTTGTTTCGGTATGGATTTTGATGAGACTCAGGAACTGTCCCCCTGAACATTTTTGCCAGTTCTTGGGGTAGCTACCACGAAGACGTAATCCCAGTACCTTGAAAATGTGGAGTCTATGTGAGTAGAGACTCTTGAATTTTTTTTAACCTTCAATTGTTTCCATGGACGTGTTTTTGAGAGGATACCACCAAAGAAGCAAAAGAGACATCCAGAATACATTAAACATTAAGAATGTTTATCTTTGAATGATTGTGTGATTGCAGGTACTCTTATGTTTCTGAATTTTTGTTTATTTGTTTTGCAAGAGTATATGTAGTATTTTATAAGCAGAAAAATAAACACCAGTTTTTAAAGTGATGAACAAGATCTTATAGTGCTTTTTCACAATAGTGTGCTCAAAGAATATTTGTTAAGTGAATGAGTACATTTTTCAAATTCTCAAACTTTTCTCATTTAAAAACATTAAGGCCATTTATTTTGGGTCAGAAAATCTCCCCAAATTTCTGCTAGAGGAGGTATTCTGCTTACTTTATCTTCAGCTTTTGAAAACCACTGACCAGAAAATGAAGAGCTTGTTAAATTCTTTGGATGTTACATTGTATCCAAAAGATAAAGTAGGTGAATTTGTTTTATCTCCTCTCATTTTTAGAACATTCTCTAAACAGACACCATTGGTGTGTTGGACAAAGTCATAGTTTGAGTGTCATGAAAACTTGAACTGAATACACAATTGGCCAACTTCTTCCAACCCATCTTGATCAAATAGATTAGAGAAGAGAATGTAAAAAATGTCTAAGTTGTAGGACATAAAGATTGGTAAATGTGATGAAAACCAACGTTAAGTTACTTCAACAATTTGACCTTGATCCTGGGGTAAAAGATTTCAAAACATAGTCTGAAAGTTTAGGTTAGTTGGCTGGACTGTGAGGGCTGATGAGTCCAGTGTTCCAACTTTAGACAGTTCATTCACTTTCTTTATTTCTTTAGCAAGGGACTGTGTAGCAAGCTGGTCGAACTTCCTACATAGATGTGCCACAGTCTTAAGGAAAACATATAATAAGGGGGCGCCTGGGTGGCACAGCGGTTAAGCGTCTGCCTTCAGCTCAGGGCGTGATCCCGGTGTTATGGGATCAAGCCCCACATCAGGCGCCTCCGCTATGAGCCTGCTTCTTCCTCTCCCACTCCCCCTGCTTGTGTTCCCTCTCTCGCTGGCTGTCTCTATCTCTGTCGAATAAATAAATAAAATCTTTAAAAAAAAAATTTAAAAAACGGAAAACATATAATAGGAATACAGCAGCAGCATCAGAAAACAATTCAAAATATGAGCTTTAAAAATAGTGGGTGGGGAGTGTTTTCACATCATTATTGGGGCGGAGACAGAGAGGGGTGATAGTAGTTGTGGGTAAAATTCTCTACTGAATAGATTTGTGCTACTGAGACATTTAGACTCCCTTTGAAGAGGTAACACACATACGTAGCAAATTAAGTAATACCATATGTCATTTTCCTTTTGTAAGTTACCCAGTTCTCTTTTGTGCCATATCTTATAGGTACAACTGGATGGAAAAAAAGCTAGTGGAACTAACTTCCCTATTTAAAAAAAAATCCTGAGCTTATTTTATTTCTAAATAAACACTACTGAAATCATTTATTAATCACATAGAAATTCTGAGATTTATCTTACTCTCACACTGTGATGCCTTTTTATTCTCAAGAACACTCATTTTTAAAAAAAAAGATGAATACTCATAAGCACTTTCTCTAAGATGTTGGTCTACAGAATGGCATTATTGAAAAGTACTTCTCTTCCAGAAAGTATTGGAAGAATTCCACTTGAATAAATATGGCATAACTCAGTGCCTACTGTTACATACCCATATTTGTGTTAAGCTAATCCTAGTTTCCAAAAAAAGGTTTTTGTGCTGTTGAAAAGCATTTCTGAAAGACTGCCAACCCCATCTTGTGATTAAAGTTCTGTGGTAGAACACAGGTTAGAAGGGGTGAGATGCCAAGCAGGTATTTAGAGAGACAGTTTGATTTTAATGTTTTATATTTGAGTGAGTCATGGTTTGGATAATCTGTTTCTGCAAAAATATTTTCAATATGCAATCTGATCATTTTCTACTTTTTCATTGAATATTTTCTTTTTGATCCTTCCCAGCCATCTGCTTTAAATATAAATAACAGTTAATCATAGTGTGCTTAGTTTAGCATACATCATCCCTCCAGGGTATGTTTGTTATCTGTTGAACTTATACTTTGGATCAAACATTTACTGAATGGGTGAGATTTTAGACACTGGCTAATTGCCCATAAAGCATAACTGAGCCTTACAAACCGCATATTGTTTATCCAATTAGTTGTTGTAAGCCTGTTGTTTACCTATGTAGTTTAACTGCGACAGTCAAACTATAATTCATTTGCTGGAGGATTTGTTTTGTTGTTTCTTATTTCTTTGTATTATCTGGTTTTAATTGATATTAAGCCACTGCTGACTTGTCTCTCTCTCTTCCAATTTTGACAACTTTTATTTTTTTTCAAATATTTTGTTTATTTAATTGAGAGAGATTGAGAGAAAGAGAGAGCAGGAGCAGGGGGAGGGACAGAGGGAGCAGGAAAAGCAGACTCCCCGCTGAGCAGGGAGCCCAGTGCGGGGCTCCATCCTGGGACCCTGGGATCCTGATCTTAGCCAAACACAGACACTTAACCGACTGAGCCACCAGGCATCCACTATTACAGCTTTTACTTTTACTTACTCAACTTGTAGACTGAAACATTATACATATTCTTGGCATGAAACTTTTATTTGTTCCTAAGGTACAAGAGTAACAAGTTCCTTACTGATAATGACTTTTTTTTAAAAAGTAGGATAATAAAATTTTTTTTACAATCCCTCCATTTGGAGAGAATCACTATTGACATTATTGTTTATATGAAGCCATAATTTTTTGTATGCCTATATATGAATAATTAAAAAACAAAAATTTGATCATATATAACATAACCTTCCCAAACTTGCTTTTTTCATTAACGTGCATCATAAACATATTGTCCTACCCTAATATTACCATACAAGATAATTTATATTGGGTGTATTATAGGTGTACTAATTCCTTTCTGTTAAATGTTTAGTGTTTGCAATGCTGTGATCAATGGCTGCTCAGTTAAATCTTTCCTGATTTCCTAAATTAATCCTCAGAATATATCATGGAATAACTTCTGTGTTAGAACTCTATTTTTGAGACACCCGTTTGAGTTTAACAAAAAAGAGGAATATATTAGAAATACGTAGGGGGTATCTTAAGGATCTCAAGGATAAGAAAGTTGTTGGTTTGGACTCCTATGTGTACTAGTTTCTAGATTTGTGATTCATTATCTCATTCTCACCCAAAAGTCTCCCTCTGCTTCATACTACATGCATAAAAGCATGACCACCCATAGCAACCAAGCTTGTACGTCACGGGTCCAGCCATCCTGAGAAAAATGAAATTATTCCTAGTCCTTTCTCATGGCCCCCACCCCATTCTCCATTCCAGATTTCCAGGTTTAGCAGATGTTCACCTTGGCCCCTTCAGCTGAGGCCAAGGGATGGCATCACTATAGGACTCACTCTATAGCCATAGCTGTGGGAAGGATGGGGAGATCAAGAGTGTGTGGGGAGGCAGTCCATGAGTACCATCATCCTCTTATCACTCAGGACACTCATTTTTATTGAGAGATACTTATTGCAATAAATGGGCACTTTTAAAGCAGTAAAAGAAAGGAAATTCTTTTTTTCTTTCTTTAATAAGAGTAGCTTTTTCCAAGACTCAGTTCATTTCCTCTGACAGTGGGCAACAACACCCTCACATGTTTTTGAACTATGTGTCTACAGAGGAGATACCGTCCTCTGTGAGCACTCTCTGATTCAATTGCAATGCCATCCATTGTTGATTCATCATGAGAATAAGAAAATTCTATCATGGAAAAGAGTTTTAAAATTTGTTAACTGTTCTTTTCTAGAATTAACATATGTAAAATCATACTTCTCACATCATGCAGTTTATGGTTATTCCCAGAAAAGCACATCTAGTATTTAAGAATAGAACATTAATATTTATGAAGAAGAATCATGACCAACTTCAAGTAAATCTAAATTTTCTCTGGACTTTCATTATGCAACTAGAAATATACTTCCACAGGAGAGTGAAATCTTCCAGTCAAATGTGTCAAAAACTTTGGGAGAGGGAGGAATTAATGGAGTGAAAGGCCCAAGACAAACTAGGTATTATAGAATCGCATCAGTTCTGTTTTCTAGAAAAGTCTATAGTGTTACTTAAGTCTGGGCTCTCTACATAGTTGTCTTAGTCTCTACTGTATTAGTTATCAATTGCTGCAAAACAAGTTACCCCCAAATTTAGTAGCTTAAAACAACAAACATTTATTATTACGCACAGTTTCTGAGAGTCAGGAAGCCAGAAGGCCCTTAGCTGGCTGGCTCAGGGTCTCTTACACTTACAGTTGAGCTGTCAGCCAGGGCTGCAGTCCTCGGAAGGCCTGACCTAACTGGGGGATCTACTTCTTTCTTTTAATTTTTTTATTTTTGGGTTTTTTTTTTTTTAAGATTTTATTTATTTATTTGACAGAGAGAGAGGAAGTGAGAGAGGGAACACAAGCAGGGGGAGTGGGAGAGGAAGAAGCAGGCTTCCCGCTGAGCAGGGAGTTTGCAGGGCTCGATTAGGGGCTCGATCCCAGACACTGGGATCATGACTTGAGTGGAAGGCAGACTCTTAATGACTGAGCCACCCAGGCACCCCATGCAGGGGGATCTAGGGGCTCAATCCCAGACACTGGGATCATGACTTGAGTGGAAGGCAGACTCTTAATGACTGAGCCACCCAGGCACCCCATGCAGGGGGATCTGCTTCTAAACTCACTTGTGTGGTTCTTAGCAGGAGGCCTTGCTGCATGGGCTTCTGCGTATGGCTGCTCATGACATGGCCACTCATTTACCCTGGAACAAATTATCTGAGAGACAGAGTTGGTGGGCAGGGGGACAAAGAAGCAGCATTGTCTAGTATGACTTAGCCTCAGAACTGGCAGTCCATCATTTCCGCCCTCTGGTGTGGCACACAGAACCTTATACCATGAGGGCACGGCGGGTTGCGGGTGGGGTATGTAAGGCATGGATACCAGGAGGTGTCCTGTTATACCCATAATCACTGAGTGTCATCTTGGAGGCTGGCTACTGCATACACCATTCTCAGATCATCAAAATTGACTTTCTAATTTGATTTTATTTACATTTCTAGAACTCTGATTCCCTTCTATATATTTTTTTCTTTGCACTCAGTATGTCACAAATCAATTTTAATTTTATAGTTTGCATGTAGACTTCCTTAAAATGTTCCTAAAGTTTAAGGTTTGGGGTTTAGCAGTTTCTGGCATTTTTACCAATGCTCTGTATCCTAAATTATACATATTGTGCTTATTTTAAAAACAGATGGATTAAATGTATCTCTTTATTTAGGCTATCATTCATTCATTTAACAAATAATTATTGAGGTCAGGGAACTGTGTTTTCTTTATTGTTCCATATGTCACCTCTGTGTTCTAGCCTCCTTTATTTTAATTTTTCTATTTTTTTGTGTGTGTGAGAGAGAGAATGCACATGCATGAACTGGGGAGGGGGTGGGGAGTAGGGACAGAGGGAGAGGGAGAGAGAGACTCTTAAGCAGGCCCCATGCTCAGTGCTCATCATAGAGCCTGATGTGGGGCTCAATCCCACGACCTGGAGATCATGACCTGAGCCAAAATCAAGAGTCAAATACTTAACCAACTGAGCCACCCAGGTGCCCCTAGCCTCCTCTTTTTAAAAACAGCTTTAATAAGATATAGTTCGCATATCATGTAACTCACTCATTTCACTCCTGTAAAGGGAGTGAAATTTCTAAACTACATTTTTAGGGACAAAAAGCCTGGCGATATCTAAAATTGGTCACCCTACACGTATTTAAATAAGAAGGTCCATCTTCAAGATTCCGTGGATACATCTTCTTCTGCCAGAGCAAACAGGAAGACACAGGTATTTTATTTATTCTTTCTCTAAGTACTCCGTGGAACTGGGAGAACTTGGAGGTGTGTTAACTGTGAAGCAAACAGGACCAAACAAGTAATCTTCAGTGGCCTGAAGACCTATTTGCCAGGATAAATTCTCCAGTCAGAATCCTATCATTTTGCCCTAGGAATAGGTAAATAGTCAAACCCCAAGCGACTGTATAAAAGGCTATGTTTACCAAATTATCAAGACACACCCAAATGCTGCTGCTCCAGATAATGCGATCACTAATGAATGGAAATTATATTTTATTTAATGATATTTTCACATGCTTTTCAAAAGCTATCACATAAGCAAAGAACAAAGCGGGTGTTCATCTTAACTGAAATGTAGTATATATTCTTCTGTTTTCCTCCTTTGGTGTAATTTTTAAGTATTAAAAAAATTATACAGTTAGTACACATATATTGCTGAGAAAATAGAAAATATACAAAAGCAGAAGTACAAAAAGGAATTTATAAGCATCTTAATCCTGTTATCCAGACATAGCCTGTGTTAAGTTTTGGTGTATATCCTTTCAAAAAACAAAATTTTGGAGGTTATGTATTTACATAAATTATAACTGGTATATTGCAAGCTTTAATAATCTGCGATTAAAAACTGGGCTCGTATTAATATTGAATAATCTGATTATTTCTCATTGTTAGATGTTCGGCTTGCTTTGCTCTCTAGGAGGTGGCCACCACCTCTTTTCTCCCTGGGTCCTTGTTCACTGACATAACGGCCGCTAACAGAGCCTTACCCTCACCACGACTAATGGTGCCGCTTGCCTTTGTAAGGGGATCTTCCATCTCACAGTGCTTAGAAACCTGCCAACGGTCTCGTGGGTCTCAAAGCAGCACTGACATGTGCCATGACTCCAAAGAAATTTGCTTCTTCAGCTTCTCAGAGCACAGCTCCCAATTTCCTGTCAGCAAGCCTGCAAACAAATGTACACACTTATATATAAGAACAAGCGGTATTTTTAGGACAGTGAGATCTCAAACCAAATGCATGAAATAAATCATTTCTCTCAAACAGAATAATACCTGTCACACATGAAGCACTATATAGGCAGCCTCCTGTGTGAATCTTTTTGTACCAAAACATTCAAGTTTTGGGGGCTCAACATCTCGAACATCTTTTATTCAGATGAGGGATCAGCTGAGTGCTCACCTAATTAAATGGCCTATTCAGGATTTTCAGATCAAAGAAACAATCTGCCTTAAACATTGATTCAACACTGCAAAACAAACAATAAAAACCAGTTCACTCCTTTGACAGTTATATAGCCTTTTATCTTTTCCATCCAGGTTTCAGTTGGCCAACTTTCGATAACGGTGCAAGTTTAAGGTTCTTCTTGTTTCTTGGTTAGTGGTCTCCGCTCCTACCCTCATTCTCTGAGGAGTGTCTTAACTATGGGTGGAGGTGGCAAAGGGGGACTGCATTTTCATGCTTTAGGTATATGTATATTTTTAAGTCATTGCAATGTGAATATATTCATATATTGTTTACATAATTAAAAAAAAAACCTGCCAACACCATGTCAAAAGTAGAAATCTGGCCACAAACACATTGAAGCATTCAGAGTGGAGCTCATGGTATATCTACTTCTTCTTTTTATTTTTTTAAGACTTATTTATTTATTATTTGAGAGAGAGAAAGAGAACATGCGTGTGAGAGTCGGGGAGGGGCAGGGGAGAGGGACAGAGAATCTCAAGCAGACTTCCCTCTGAGCTTGGAGCCTGAGGCAGAACTCCATCTCACGACCCGAAATCATGACGTGAGCCAAAGTCAAGTGAGCTGATTAACCGACTGAACCACCCAGGTGCCCCTCTGTTGCTAATGTCCTGTGAGATAGCTTGTGGTGGCTGCATGGTCCAGTGGGAAGTTCAGAAGTCAGCGCACCTGGCTCTATAAGAAATGTGCAGTCCTTGGGCATGTCATTACATCCCTCGTTTCCGTATCCATCCCGTGCTATATTGAGTGTGGAGGCTTCTTGGAATTCTACCACTCTGTAGTTCGTAGGACTCTCACTTGAATGCTCTGGTTGTAAGAAATGCCACATTCTTTTATTTCTCCAAATAAAATTTAATCCTCTCGAGTTCTTTTTTACTGGGTGGTAGGAAAATTCATTGTCGGTCTTGTTTCAGAATTCTCTTCCCCTGCTATTGGGTTCTGTCCGAGTCTCAGGGACATTGTGCAGGGCGCATGTAGGAGTAGACCCACTGGTCTTCAACACTAAGCACAAATTCTTGAAATAGCTCAGCTTCTTTTCACCTTATTTTGACCATGAGAATTTGTTAACAGCCCTCCAAGATATTTCTCTTAAAGTTTATTGCTACCTCCCTTGTACTGGTCATTTGTCTGTTCGCTTTCAGTTCTGCTGCTGCTCTTCTTTGCTCTTTCAATATTCTGGAGAGCTAAAAGTCTGCAGGTTACATTTCCTGGCACCCCTTACCAGTGGGGTCCTGCTTAGGGCCGCTAATGAGAGGCACTGGCAGAATACTGGAAGGCAGAAAATGAAGGAAAGGGATTTATCTATGGCTTCCCATTCCTGACACCATCTCAGGCAGCAGTGATGGTATTTACTACCGTAACAGTGTTGCCAAAGTTCCATTCCTGGTGGGGGTGACACCTTATCAGCAGATCAAGAGCTAACTACAGATCAGCACAGTGACAGTTAGACGCTTGTGAACCCCAGCCCAGGAATTCAGGCAGATTCTATTCTTTGGGTGTCATTCTTTTTGGTTTTCATCCTTTACCACCCCTCCTTCCTTATTTTCTCTCTTCCATTACTTTTCTAACCAGTTCCTTGAATTAAATATTTTGGAATCTTTCATTTGGTTCTTGTTTTTCTTGACGAGAAGCTGATTAGCAGACCCCTTATCCCTTACCCAGTATCCTTGAGTGGCATTATCACAAACCTAGTTACCACTTATGGGACTGTGTGTAAGGGTTAAGATGTTGTATCCGCTCTTCTCAAATCCAATGAAACCCTACTTAGTTAAGATTCTTTTGGTTGCANAAGCAGACTTCCCTCTGAGCTTGGAGCCTGAGGCAGAACTCCATCTCACGACCCGAAATCCTGACGTGAGCCAAAGTCAAGTGAGCTGATTAACCGACTGAACCACCCAGGTGCCCCTCTGTTGCTAATGTCCTGTGAGATAGCTTGTGGTGGCTGCATGGTCCAGTGGGAAGTTCAGAAGTCAGCGCACCTGGCTCTATAAGAAATGTGCAGTCCTTGGGCATGTCATTACATCCCTCGTTTCCGTATCCATCCCGTGCTATATTGAGTGTGGAGGCTTCTTGGAATTCTACCACTCTGTAGTTCGTAGGACTCTCACTTGAATGCTCTGGTTGTAAGAAATGCCACATTCTTTTATTTCTCCAAATAAAATTTAATCCTCTCGAGTTCTTTTTTACTGGGTGGTAGGAAAATTCATTGTCGGTCTTGTTTCAGAATTCTCTTCCCCTGCTATTGGGTTCTGTCCGAGTCTCAGGGACATTGTGCAGGGCGCATGTAGGAGTAGACCCACTGGTCTTCAACACTAAGCACAAATTCTTGAAATAGCTCAGCTTCTTTTCACCTTATTTTGACCATGAGAATTTGTTAACAGCCCTCCAAGATATTTCTCTTAAAGTTTATTGCTACCTCCCTTGTACTGGTCATTTGTCTGTTCGCTTTCAGTTCTGCTGCTGCTCTTCTTTGCTCTTTCAATATTCTGGAGAGCTAAAAGTCTGCAGGTTACATTTCCTGGCACCCCTTACCAGTGGGGTCCTGCTTAGGGCCGCTAATGAGAGGCACTGGCAGAATACTGGAAGGCAGGAAATGAAGGAAAGGGATTTATGTATGGCTTCCCATTCCTGACACCATCTCAGGCAGCAGTGATGGTATTTACTACCGTAACAGTGTTGCCAAAGTTCCATTCCTGGTGGGGGTGACACCTTATCAGCAGATCAAGAGCTAACTACAGATCAGCACGGTGACAGTTAGAGGCTTGTGAACCCCAGCCCAGGAATTCAGGCAGATTCTATTCTTTGGGTGTCATTCTTTTTGGTTTTCATCCTTTACCACCCCTCCTTCCTTATTTTCTCTCTTCCATTACTTTTCTAACCAGTTCCTTGAATTAAATATTTTGGAATCTTTCATTTGGTTCTTGTTTTTCTTGACGAGAAGCTGATTAGCAGACCCCTTATCCCTTACCCAGTACCCTTGAGTGGCATTATCACAAACCTAGTTACCACTTATGGGACTGTGTGTAAGGGTTAAGATGTTGTATCCGCTCTTCTCAAATCCAATGAAACCCTACTTAGTTAAGATTCTTTTGGTTGCAAATAACAGAAACTCAACCGAGGAAACTTAATACAAATTGGAAAATTTATTGTCAGACTTCAAGGGCAAGCTTGGAACCTTAGTGCTGGGGTGTATCCAAGCCACCAGAACCATGGATGGAAGTGCTGCAGGTGACTGTATGAGTTACCTAATGCTGCATAACAAACCAAGACTTAGTGGTATATAATATCAACCCAAGACTTTGTGGCTTGTAATAATAACCATTTATTATTTTTCATAAGTCTATGATTGGTTGGGTAATTGTTTTCATTTGGGTGGGGACTGAATGATCTCAGCTAGGTTGCTTCATATCTCATTGGCAGCTGGTATGTCATTTGGGCACTGGCTTATTGAGGTGGCCTTGGATGGGGCACCATAGCTATGGTCCTTATCCTTTCACTAGCCAAGCATGGATGGGTCAAAGGGAAAAAGTGTAAACGTGCAAGGCTTCTTATGATCTAAGCTTGACACTGGCAGTCTGTCACTTTCACCAAGTCACAAGTTCAGCCCAGATTCAAAAGGTGAGATACTAGGCTCCTGTTCTTGATGGGAAGAGCTGCAAAGTCATGTGGTGAAGAGAGTGGAGTACCGGAAGGGCNCTTATTTTCTCTCTTCCATTACTTTTCTAACCAGTTCCTTGAATTAAATATTTTGGAATCTTTCATTTGGTTCTTGTTTTTCTTGACGAGAAGCTGATTAGCAGACCCCTTATCCCTTACCCAGTACCCTTGAGTGGCATTATCACAAACCTAGTTACCACTTATGGGACTGTGTGTAAGGGTTAAGATGTTGTATCCGCTCTTCTCAAATCCAATGAAACCCTACTTAGTTAAGATTCTTTTGGTTGCAAATAACAGAAACTCAACCGAGGAAACTTAATACAAATTGGACAATTTATTGTCAGACTTCAAGGGCAAGCTTGGAACCTTAGTGCTGGGGTGTATCCAAGCCACCAGAACCATGGATGGAAGTGCTGCAGGTGACTGTATGAGTTACCTAATGCTGCATAACAAACCAAGACTTAGTGGTATATAATATCAACCCAAGACTTTGTGGCTTGTAATAATAACCATTTATTATTTTTCATAAGTCTATGATTGGTTGGGTAATTGTTTTCATTTGGGTGGGGACTGAATGATCTCAGCTAGGTTGCTTCATATCTCATTGGCAGCTGGTATGTCATTTGGGCACTGGCTTATTGAGATGGCCTTGGATGGGGCACCATAGCTATGGTCCTTATCCTTTCACTAGCCAAGCATGGATGGGTCAAAGGGAAAAAGTGTAAACGTGTAAGGCTTCTTATGATCTAAGCTTGACACTGGCAGTCTGTCACTTTCACCAAGTCACAAGTTCAGCCCAGATTCAAAAGGTGAGATACTAGGCTCCTGTTCTTGATGGGAAGAGCTGCAAAGTCATGTGGTGAAGAGAGTGGAGTACCGGAAGGGCAATGAAGAACTGCAGCCTGTTTTGTAATCTGCCCACTAGAATAAACCCAGAAAGTCACCTTTGCTTTTCTATAAACTTTGCTTTATCTTTTTTTTCACCCAACACCAATTTTCTTTCTTTCTCTCTCCCTTTCTTTCTCCCTTTCTAACTTTCTTCTTCCTTCCTTCCTTCCTTCCTTCCTTCTTTCCTTCCTTCCTTCCCTGTGGTAGAAGATGGCCACTGCTATTAGCTTCTAAGTTTCTGTGTTCACTACTGAAGAAAATAGCCAAGCTAAAACAGGAAACTCAACCAACTCTATATATTCTGGAAAAGGTCTCAGTGGATCATCTTGAGTCAGGTGTGCACTCATGGATCAATAAATTGTGGTTTGGAAGACAGGGTCAAATTAGTGCTTTGCCTATAGACTTAGAGATGGAAGGAGAATAGAGAGTAATTATCTGAAAAGGAACCAGCAACCCAATTATTATGCAAATAGAGCCACAAAACTTAAAAATGCTTCCAAGATGTCTTTCATTTTGTTTTTAAGAGGAATATTTCTTACTACTATGACTAGGTTGTGAACAAAAGAGGAAGATGAATTAGTGTGGGGGACAAGAGCGTGGACTGTGGAGTAAGCCTGCCTGTGTGGATATCTCCCATCTGCCACATCTTAGCTGTGTGACTTTGGGCAAATTCTGTGGTCTCATTACCTTAATAGTAAAACTGGAAAGAAAATGATTCCTATCTTGTAGACTGTTGTGAGGATTTAATTCAAGTGTGTATACTGCACATATAACAGTGTCTAGGCATAGTAAATGCTTAATAAATGTTAGTTATTGATGCTGTTATTACCACTGAAGAAAAAGCCCTGAGCACGGGGTATAAGAATTCATCAGGACAGTACTTGTGATTTCTATTAATCTTCACTATCAGAATTATTTGCTAGAGATCCCTAGTTTGAAATCAAATTAAACTCATCATAGGAGATTCTCACTGGGAATCCCAGATTTGTGTTTACTGTTCTATTAGTCATCTTTTCAAGGCATTCCTTCAGGTTTTTGTGTATGCTTACCAAAGACACGGAGTTAAGTCTAAAGTATATAAAGGCCAGGAAAGCCAAGACATCAGTGAAGAAGCTGTGAGCCCATCAGCAGAATGGGGATCAAAGACTGACTCTGTTTAATGCTACAGCAAGTCAGAAAAGCATATAATTTAGAAGAAAAAAATATCTTTATCTAACTGCCCCCCAACTCTTACAAAGCCCAGAAACCTGGAAGTGTTAGTATTGTATACCCAAGAATCCTGGCCAAAAAGGAAAAGAAAAACATTTAAATATTGAAAACTTCAATATAGATCATTTAAATCATACCATTTAGAATGCAAGTACCTAGGAATTTAAAAGACCCCAAATCAGGAGCTTATTTTAGCAAAAATAGGAAGAGCAGTCTTCTGTTCTTCTTTTAGTTTTTAATGTAATATAATTTTTTGATGACCAGATTGCATCCAATGAACTCAGTTTAAAAGTATGTGCAAGATGTTATGAAAATGTGTTAANAGTCACCTTTTCAAGGCATTCCTTCAGGTTTTTGTGTATGCTTACCAAAGACACGGAGTTAAGTCTAAAGTATATAAAGGCCAGGAAAGCCAAGACATCAGTGAAGAAGCTGTGAGCCCATCAGCAGAATGGGGATCAAAGACTGACTCTGTTTAATGCTACAGCAAGTCAGAAAAGCATATAATTTAGAAGAAAAAAATATCTTTATTTTTTTTTTAAATTTTATTTATTTATTTGACAGAGGTATTATTTATTTGACAGAGATAGAGACAGCCAGCGAGAGAGGGAACACAAGCAGGAGGAGTGGAAGAGGAAGAAGCAGGCTCATAGCGGAGGAGCCTGATNGGAAAGCCAAGACATCAGTGAAGAAGCTGTGAGCCCATCAGCAGAATGGGGATCAAAGACTGACTCTGTTTAATGCTACAGCAAGTCAGAAAAGCATATAATTTAGAAGAAAAAAATATCTTTATCTAACTGCCCCCCAACTCTTACAAAGCCCAGAAACCTGGAAGTGTTAGTATTGTATACCCAAGAATCCTGGCCAAAAAGGAAAAGAAAAACATTTAAATATTGAAAACTTCAATATAGATCATTTAAATCATACCATTTAGAATGCAAGTACCTAGGAATTTAAAAGACCCCAAATCAGGAGCTTATTTTAGCAAAAATAGGAAGAGCAGTCTTCGTTCTTCTTTTAGTTTTTAATGTAATATAATTTTTTGATGACCAGATTGCATCCAATGAACTCAGTGTAAAAGTATGTGCAAGATGTTATGAAAATGTATTAAAATAGCTTCTTCTGTTTTATTTACCACACCTACATTCTTCGTGCATATTCACATAGGAAGCAGCTAAGACTGAGGGCACGCAATTCCTTTATAATCTTATCAAAAATAGAAGCCAATAGTTGTAATGACTCATTTGTTTCCTTCTGCTTTCAATCTTATCTTGGGACCACAGATTGCATTACAATTGGTGAGCAAATGTGCATCTTTTGTGAAGCACCTTGAAATGTTCTGGCATGGTA
Organism: Ailuropoda melanoleuca; assembly: GCF_002007445.2. Taxonomy (NCBI): domain Eukaryota; kingdom Metazoa; phylum Chordata; class Mammalia; order Carnivora; family Ursidae; genus Ailuropoda; species Ailuropoda melanoleuca. The sequence continues at coordinate 17,875,419 of NC_048220.1, read as the reverse complement.
ATAGATTGGCCACGCTTTAGAATTCCCAAACAAAGCTAAGTTTCTGAGTCTCGTCCCTTTAATGTAACACTTCATATTATTTTGAGAACCTGCAGCAAGTCACTAGAAAAAAAGGGTCAGAGCCAAGTACTTAATAAATAAATAACTTAGTTTAAATAAGAGATCTTCTTGTAGTGAAATCTATTCATGTAATAATTTTCTTCACTTCTAAAATATACCATGAGCATGTCTTATTGTAAGCTCTAGGTAACCTGATGCTTAGAGATATTATTTTTTCCATCTGTACCATCTTTGAGTCCAATTTATTTTTTTCTCTGCATGAAGTACAGAAATACTTGAATTGAAAACTACGCAGGATGTTCATTTGGGTGAGGGTCCAACTAGGATTAAATATATTCCTATGACAGATCCTAAGCACAACAGATTTGATGGTTAATTCAGTGTTAAAATGTGTGGTGTGGAGCGTGAAAGAGACTGCTAGTCGTTCCCCCAGATCCACTTTTCACTTATTGCCTATTAATAAAGTCTTGGTATTCATCCAGACACGTGGCTATCCCAAATCAAGGATGCATCTTCTTTCCTCCCTCCCAGCTAGGAATGGCCAAATCATTTGGTTCTGGACAATGGGATGTAAGTGGCAGTTATCTATGACCATCTCTGGACTTTGATGTGAAAGAGAAAGAAACCACTATTACCACCCACCCCCCCCGCCCGGCCTCATCACCCACCTGCCTCTCATTGGGTAAAGTGATAGTGGGAACTGACAATAAAGTGAGTTGTCATGAGGTACAATCGAAATAAAGGACCCTAAGAGAGAACTACACCTCAGTCTATAATCAGAGTGACAAGTGCTGACCTTTCACCAACAAACCCAATTTCAATAGAGACAACAGATTTATAAGCCATCCTTAACAGTACAAAACATTTTCTTTGTGAACTGGCATAAGCTCTTCTATTGAAGTTACCACGTGTTATAGGCCCAACCCAGCGACTCTATCACTGTTGAAGGTGGAAAATGGGAATTGGACTTGAATTGTGGGACGAGAGATTTGTGCTATAAGGAAAAATTTAAAGAAGAATTTAAAGATAATAAAAGTGATAAAGCGTGAACAAATCTGAGTGAAAGATTTTAATTCTACTTGTATTTGATATAGGATAAACAGTTCCATTTCGTAGTCCGGTTTCTCAAAGTGTCTTCCTGATGTAGACTTCTATGAGTCCCCTAAATGTTGCCTCTATTTAAAATTATAGAAGTCCTTTTTTGAGAATAAAAAGTACAGTATTTTTTATTCTTGTCTCTAATAGGCATTACTTGAAAAAAATTGCATTTGACTTTAGACATAAGTAATTCTTAGGGAACCTAAAAGAAACAAACAGACAAATAAAAAATAGCCCAAGCCTACTGGCTTGCAATTTTATTTTTGTCATGCAAATCTTAGGTAGCCAGCTAAATTTATATTTAATTATATCAAAGGATCCAGGCAAGCTATAATTTCTAAGCCATGTTACAGGTCATAAATAGGACAAAGATGTCCTCATTGTAAACTGTAAATATTTGTTTAGAGCGTCACCTAAGATTGGCTGTAATTGTAGCGTTCTTCATTCAATTTAAAAGTCTATCAACCACAACACACATTTATTCCATTAGTAACTTAAATCAAGTCTGAAAACCATAGGGCAAACATTACTGCATTTACTTGTCATCTATGCCCTTGGGACAAATAAGCCTAAGCAATTCTTAATTCTTTTGGACATGAGAAAAGAAACAAATCTAAGAAAATCTGTACTTCCTTATAGTGGTCTATGCAAATTCTTGAATGTTGGCCATCTTTCACTTTAAAAAAATGAAGTAGGGGCGCCTGGGTGGCTCAGTCAGTTAAGAGTCTGCCTTTGGCTCCGTTCATGATCTCAGGGTCCTGGACTCGAGCCCCACCTGGGGCTCCCTGCTCAAAAGGGACTCTGCTTCTCCCTCTACCTTTGCCCTTACCCCTGCTTGTGCGCTCTCTCTCTCTGTGAAATAAATTTT
>NC_048220.1:17843360-17871509 GCF_002007445.2 Ailuropoda melanoleuca | reverse complement strand
GGGCGCCTGGGTGGCTCAGTCAGTTAAGTGTCTGCCTTTGGCTCCGTTCATGATCTCAGGGTCCTGGACTCGAGCCCCACCTGGGGCTCCCTGCTCAAAAGGGACTCTGCTTCTCCCTCTACCTTTGCCCTTACCCCTGCTTGTGCGCTCTCTCTCTCTGTGAAATAAATTTTTAAAATCTTTTTTAAAAATTTAAAAAATGAAGTAATTGTCGCTTAAAAAATGAAGTTATCGACAAATTTTTGCAATTCCTACAGTAACGGCAAGACTGATCCCAATTTTTGTTGCTTGAAAAAGTCCCAGAAGAGCCATATTTCTTTAAATGTAGTTTATATCTGGGCAGCTAAATCTCAGAGGTTTTTTCCCCTTAAATTTTACAAACACTTTATCAGGATATGGTAACTGTACCAGCAAACATCTCCTCTTTTCCATCTTCTAATTTTGATTGTACTTTACTTATACCAAACACTGACCAGGATAAAACATAGCATTATCAGTGGAGCTTTTCTGCCAATTTCTTAGCATTATACCATGAAAGGAATTAGATTAACTCCCTTAGATTAACTAGATTAACTAATTGTCAATTACAATGGGCTAGCTTCCACTTATAGAATGAATAAGTCACGAGGATGAATGGTACAGCATAGGATCTATAGTTAATGGCATCGGAATGTCATTGCATGATGACAGATGGCAGCTACATTTGTGGGGAGCATAGCATGCAGAAAAGTTGAATCACTGTGTTGTACACCTGAAACCAATGTCACATTGTATGTTAACTACACTTCAATTAAAAAAATAAATTAATTAAAATATGTGTATTTATATTTTAAACAAACATTTAAAAATATCTATTTACTTAATATATTCAGTAAATTTCCCTGGTTTTTGCGTTAAAATACTATAAAACTTAGAAATAGTAGCACTTGTGGGGCAATTATCATGGGAATTTGAGGTAGATCTTTATTAATGTTTAAAGAAATGCTAACTATCCATTTCCTCTCTCTGAAATGAGTGGATTGCGTATGCTTATTTTATACTTGAGAATTTAAATACAGAACCACCAATTAAACTGAACCACCAATTAAAGTAAATAATGAACAAGTCTGCAAATTCATTACTAAAAGAATATATATATATATATATATATATATATATATATATATGCAAACTGTACTACACTACCCTCTGAATTTATTGATACTTTAAACTCTTGGAGAAGAAATTTGGAATTACTGGGGCCTTTAATTTATTCAGATTATCAGAAATTATAGAAATAAAACCATTCCAAGGATGAGCCAGATTTTGTAGTAACTCAGAGTTTAGATATTAGCCATCCCCATAGTCCTGTGTTATTTTTCTCATTCAGAACCCATTAATTCATCTTCTCAGAATCCAGGGCTCTTCTTACTCCCTACTAAGTCTCTCCCCTTACTCAACCCCCCAGCTACCCACCATGCCTCTATACTACTGATGAATGGCGCAGCTCATTCTGACCTTTCCTCCACCAGCTGCCCACCAGGCACTGAGACATCTCAAGGGAATGCAAAATCCTGGGGGCCATGGAATCAGAGTGGTCTGTCCATCCTCCACAAAATGTCTCTCTTGGTTTGTTTTAGTTACAGAGCCCTCATTCTTTGTCTCTGGAAGGTGTTGATGTTTATGTTGTATAATAAATGTAGTTCACATCTGCAGTTAGATTGCTATAGATTTCACCCAAATGATAGTATCAATTCCCACGGATGCCTCTTTGACCTTCAAATAAGAGCAATTACCTAAAAGCTAAACTGAATCAGAATCATGCATGAGAAGCTTTTAGTTCATTGAATTTGCCTCAGGACTTTATTGCCACTTTTAAAAATTCTCGGCTGATTTGTACTGGCTTTACAATTCTGCAGACAAAATAAAATGCCAAATAATTTGGAAGATGGAATACAGTTTCATCAGCTGCTGAATGAATACAGATAAGGAGAGAAAGGACTGAAATTTTATAAGCAGTTCATTTATATTCAAACGCCAAGTGCTTCAGCCTGACTAGCCAACAGCTGTCTTCACTTTTCTGAGGAAAATCATCAGAATGGAAGATCCCAGTTTCCTGACTTCCGCTGACTGCTATGGGATGTCAGAGATAGGTAAACTTTAGGCAACCAAAGCCTGCAGGGTAAAAAATTGAGGGCATTCTGAGTCATGCTTAGTTTGAAATTGTAAGTTCAGCAACTATGAACATTCTGCAATAAACTAAAAATCTTTGTGATGTTCAGAAATGAAGACAAGAAAATTAGGTAGGCAGAAAACCCCAATGTGCAGACGAAACATTGTTCGAAAGCATGCGTTTCTGAGCTGACAAGAGTCTAGTGTTGTTTGTTGCTGTAATTCCCAGATGTACTTGAAAATTACACGCTTTCAGTTAGTAAATATCATATTTTGTATGTGACATCCATTCACAGAAACATTGTCATGATTTAATCACCTGCTCTTAGAGAAAATCTGTAGAGAAGTTCTGGGGGTCTAACTATGCTGCATCCATCAAAATGCTGAAAAAGGCACAGTGCTAACTTGCTAATTTCTAAACTCTCTTTTAAATTACACGATCACTCTTTGTTAGCAAATGCATCACATTTAATTTTAAGTCAGATGGATTTTTGCCATTGTACCGCTGTATTCTGCTGGTGAATGCAAATTATTTAATAACCTGCCACCAAATTCTTTAACCAGTTCATTATCTGAGAAGAAAGTGCTAAATGTTCATTCTATTTCTAAGTGGGTTTTCTCCAATTTAACCTGAGAAATGTTACAGACAACAGACAAGTTTTCGCTAGCTTTATAAATGCGTCAAAATGCATTGGTACTGAAATTCCTTGCTTCTTTTGAATTATTCATACTACTGTCATTCAATTAAGAATTCTGTCTTCATTTTGTTAGAGCAATTCATTTTTATGTCACATGAAGAATGAGTAAAAAGGCATTTATGTATCGAATGAATGATGGTGGCTTATTTCATCTTTAAGGTCCTTTGTAACAGAAGTTCTACAATGGATATTTTCTAAAGAATCAGAAAGTAAGAATTTTGCTTGATTACTCTCATAGTAAATGATATTAACTATTCACACCCACACCCCAATTTTTTCTTTAAAATGCACTTTAAAGCTGTGGATTCCTAGTGTAGGCTTACCAGAGCACGAGGCTTCCTAGGGAATGACAACATTTTGAACTGTTTTCTGCTTCAGAGCTTAAATATTTGTTGGAATCCACCTCTTTTTTTTTCCATTTTATTTTGTGCTTAAAAATCGTGTACATGGGCGCTTGGGTGGCTCAGTCGGTTAAGCGTCTGCCTTTGGCTCAGGTCATGATCCCAGGGTCCTGGGATAGAGCCCCACATCGGGCTCCCTGCTCAGTGGGGAGTCTGCTTCTCCCTCTGCTTCTCCCTGATGCTCATGCTCTTTCTTTCTCACTCTCTCTCTCTCTCAAAATAAATAAATAAAAATCTTGAAAAAGAAGAAAAAATCGTGTACGTGTCACCATAGCTGCATGAGTAGATTCTAATGCAAAACAGTCAAGTAGTCAGCATTTGGACAATCCCTCTGAGCTCCCTATAAACTGGGAGAGGAGATGTGGCCATCAGTGAGAGAGCCTGCAAATTCACATCCAGATATCAAGAGAAAATCCTTTTATCTTCTTATAAAGATCCCTGCCCTGAGACCTTCCCTGTGAGACTGTCACTCCAATTCTTTAAGCCTTTTAATTGGAAAGAGTCAAGCCTTACATGTCAGTTTTCTATGCTGCCGTAAATTGCCCCAAATACAGACATTGAGATCCACACACACTTATTATCTTACAATTCTGCAGGTCAGAAGCCAGACACGGGTCTACCTGGATTAAAATAAAGGTGTTGGCAGTCCTGAGTTTCTCTCTAGAAGCTTTCAGGGAGATGCCATTTCCTTGTTTTTTTTTTTTTTTCCTAGCTTCTAGAGACCATCTGTATTCCTTGGCTCACGTTCCCTTCCACCATCTTCAAAGCCAGCAATGGTGGGTCGTGTCCTCATGCTGCCATCTGGCTGGTTCTCTGCAGCAAGGAAAGGTTCCCTGCTTTTAAAGGCTCAGGTTTGGGTCCACCTAGATAATCCAGGATACCCTCTCCATTTCAAGATCCTTAAATTTAATCACATCTAAAATGTTCCTTTTGCCAAGGAAGATAACATATTCACAGGTTCTAGGGATTAGGTTGTGAACACATTTGTGTGGGAGGGTTATTATTCTGCCTATCGTAACTTGATAGCCATTTATTTGCTAACACTTTTTCTTCCTCTCCTCTCAGTACTGACATCATGGACATTCTGTATTCTCTTCACTCCCTCCTCCAGGAATTTCATTTACTCTCACGCATTTGACACCCATTCAAAGGGGATGACTTTTTATTACCGACACACAATGGATTGAGCATTTGGGTTTTAATTTTAATTAAAAATGGGATGTCAATAATCTACTGTTGTTTATTTCCACTTGTGTGACCTGTCAATCAGTTATTAAACAAGTTTTAGCTGATTTAGTTGGTTCTAACAACTGTATACAAACTATGCTTACTTTCTTATCAGCTTACCAGCTCTAAAGTGACTGTATTTTCTCAATTCATGCTATTAGTTGGAATTTTTTATGTTTCCGATGTTGCTTGAAATGAAGGGACAGCTGGCTTGTTCCTTAGACATCCTTGGATTGTCCAGAATGTTGTTGAATAGGGATATTTTTGCCACGGGGTCCTCTCTAGTAAGTGACCAGAGTGCTGAGATCAAATTTCTTTCTTTACTTCACCTTTGCCATAAAACCTAATGCTTTTCTTATTAGCTCTCTTGGCTATGTAAGAATATGGACTAAAATTTAAAATATGTTACAGATATAGGAGTGAAGGATAGGGAGTATAAGAACCTTGGTGGCTTTGACTAGATTATTACCCTTACTAGTGCTCTTTGTCAGGCACTCCTGTTCCACGACCCTTTGATTTCAAGTCACTAAACTCTACTCGCTTTAGAACTAGTACTGCCAGATAAAATTCACAACACCCAGTTAAATTTGCATTTCAAATAAATAATGAATTTTTTTTAGTATAAGTATGTTCCGTGCAATATTTGTGACATACTTATACAAAAAAACCTCCCAGCTCATTATCTGTAATTCAAATTTAACTGAGTATTCTGTAGTGTTATTTGATAAATCTGGCAACTCTATTTGGAACTAAAATTTTTACCAAAAATGTAGTTGGTATCTCTGATGAAGAACAGGTTAAACTTGCCTTCATGTGTTTCCACTCAACTTTTACCAAGTATACTTGAAATAAGGATGAGGTGATAAAGCCATGTAGGGATTTAGGGAAACCACTTGAACACAAAGGTTTTTCCTCTTCTTTCCTTCTAGGAATTCTATGGGAAATGAGAAGTTTCCTAGCTTCTTGCATTTCAGTTTATCTGTTTGAAACACAGGTCACCTAGAGACATTTTCAAGTATACTGTAGAAGACAATGCAGACCAACCTTGGAATATAATTTCAAATATGGATGATAATTAGATGTGGTAAAAGAACATGGATGCCATTTTTATCATTTTCCACAACTTCACTTTCAATACATCTATTTACAACATTGCCACAGATCAAATTCCATTATTACTACCAGCTCTAAACTGACTGTATTTTTCTCAGTTCTTCTTATCAGTTGGCATTTTTGATGTTTTAGATGTTGCTTGAAATGAAGGGGCAGCGGGTTCATTGCTCAGACGTTCTTGGATTGTCCAGAATGTTAGCTGAATAGGGATTTTTTTTTCCATGCAGTCCTCTCTAGTAGATGGCTGGAGCTCTGGGATCAAATTTCTTTCTTCACCTTTGCCATCAACCCTAATGCTTTTTACATCTTCATTAGTAAAATTTAGTTTTCTTCTAAATCCTTCAATCTCTGTAATGTCACACATCGTCACCTTTACCACATTGTTTGCACATGTGTGCATGGCATTACCTTGGATTTTACCATCGTAAATTTCCCAGAGACTTTGAACAGAGCCATTTCTTTGTCAGGACCACATTCTCATAGCTGCTGTCTTTTCTACTTCTCCTCCATCAGACAACTGTGGTCCCTTCCCCCTGTGAAGACTTCCTTGACTCCCTCAAACTCATTCTCTGACTGACTTCCATTCTGACCATTCCAACACTCTCTGTTACCTTCCCTCTTGAACTTTCTATGACCTGAGCATCAATTTCCTGGCCTTACAGACCTTCTTCTTTGGCACCTGTTCTTGGCAAGAGATTTCTGTTAAAGAACATAAGACACTGTTGGTCAGATCCTCTGCAAAGCCAATTCTGTCATTAAAAAGATGACAGGTTATGTCTAGAGCTAGACTAAAGTATGAGAAGCATGCAAAATCCAATCAGGACTAAAAAAATAGGAAAGTTTGCAGGATCCCAGGAGGCAGTAAATAGATTAATAGAATCCAATCAAAGAATGAAGGAAGTTAATTGCAACCAGGGTGAAAGTGCAGAATTCTAGCTATACCAGTTAGGTGATTAAAATTGATTTGATGAGTGGCATGGGCTTGCCGGCACAGTTTATATAAAACAGGCACTGTCCATTTGTGACTCCAGTGAAAACAGGGAGATGTAGAACTCAAGTCCTACTTCATGGTCTTAAATTTCTGAACAATAAGTAAATGTATGAGGGTCCTAGAACTTTGATTTAATAACTTCATTGCCCTTGAGATGATAAATCACCATTAATTAAGCCTTCATATTCAGGCAGGTTTAGAATTAAATATGGATACAATGAAGTAAACCAAGCCCATGGTTCTTAGGCTTTCCTATAAGAGCATTTTGCACTATCATTAGGAAAACGTATATATTTGTTAATCTGAGAGATTTACACTTGTGACTTCCATTTGAGATATGTATTTGGTTTATATATGCGATAAGTGGAAAAGTGTAATAGAATTTGAATAATTTAAAAAAAAACAGTTTTGTACTACTTATGAACAATTGTGATTCCCATTCATGTAATTTATTTGATCTGTAAAAGTTATGCAGGAGCTGAGGAAGATCTTACTCATTAGGGTTAAATATATCTGTTCAAACATTTGAAATGCTTACCAAAAATCAGATCTATTAAATTGTAACTTAAAATTGGGATAAAATGTAATTAAGGATTTAAACAGAACCACTTAAGTGATTTTAATCTGTTCAATATGAGTTAGTTTAACACTAATAAAAATATATGAAAGTGACTTTTTCCTGTTTTATGTAACAAAGATTTTTTTAAAAAGATTTTATTTATTTATTTGAGATAGAGTGAGTGAGCATGAGCAGGGGAGCAGAGAGAGGGAGGAGAAGCAGACCTTTTCTTCCTGCTGAGCAGGGAGCTTGATGTGGGACTCCATCCCAGGACCCTGGGATCATGACCAGAGCCAAAGGTAGCCGCTTAACCGACTGAGCCACTCAGGCACCCCAGCGAGTATTAGATTTTTAAGTGGAAGATGTGGCTGTTAATCTCAAAGGCTTAAGAAAACATTAAATCAAACAATTTTTGAATATTAATTTAAAACCTAAATAGCTGTAAATTATCCTTTCTGAACACAAACTGAACAGCCAACATAAGACTTAATACTGTTCATTTTCCCTTCCCTAATTTGTTTTTCCACAGCCAGAATACACTGAACAGTTTTCTGTTCTGCCCCCAATACTTCTTTTTCTTCTAAACCCATGTGAAGTTCTGCCTCTTCAAAATACCTTCCTTAAAATCCAGCTTTCAATGATTGCTTCTTGTCTTGTGCTTTCAGTACTCTTTTATCTGCTTCATTCACTTTGGACTGACCTGTTAGAATTTTTCAGCCAACACAGTGTCTCTTAACCAGCTGGAAAGCAACATCTTTGCGTTTTTATGCCTCTGGTGCAGTATTACATAGAGAGTTATTTGCATCAAATCCTTGACTGGGTGATTTGATGTAAGATGTAGTCTTCCTCACTGTTTCTCTTCTTATTAGGGATTAAAGTCTCTTCCAGAAATCATCCCCACAGAAAATTTCCATTATATCTGTTTGACTGATACTGGGCTACATGCTTACCCATAACCCAGTCTCTACCCAATGAGGATGGGCTACCATGTTCACTTAGAGCAATTACGTTTTATACCTTAAGGCTGGGTGAGAAATACAAGTCATTTTATGTTGAATCCCACTATTACCATGATTCATGAACAATCTTTAGAATCCATTTTGGGACTGTCACTTTCACTGTCTGAGCCTCAGTTTCTTGNGCTACATGCTTACCCATAACCCAGTCTCTACCCAATGAGGATGGGCTACCATGTTCACTTAGAGCAATTACGCTTTATACCTTAAGGCTGGGTGAGAAATACAAGTCATTTTATGTTGAATCCCACTATTACCATGATTCATTGAACAATCTTTAGAATCCATTTTGGGACTGTCACTTTCACTGTCTGAGCCTCAGTTTCTTTCTCTGTAAAACAAGGGACCGGATCAGGGAAATCCAGCTCAGAAGACACCTTGGCATATTAAAAATGTTCAAAATTTCTTTCATTCCAGCGGGGATTTTGTGGGGGCTCTTGTCCATTCTTACTTGATTCCAGCAACTGCAATTAAGGTATAGAGGTGGAGAAGGGGGGAATAAATTTTTCTTTGCTTTTGTCTTCAGATAAATACACCTTTTCTTTCTTTCTTTCTTTCTTTTTCTTTCTTTCTTTCTTTCTTTCTTTCTTTCTTTCTTTCTTTCTTTCTTTCTTTCTTTCAGATTTTATTTTTAAGTAATCTTCATGCCCAGTGTGGGGCTCAGACTCACAACCCTGAGATCAAGAGCTTNTTCTTTCTTTCTTTCTCTTTCTTTCTTTCTTTCTTTCTTTCTTTCTTTCTTTCTTTCTTTCTTTCTTTCTAAGATTTTATTTTTAAGTAATCTTCATGCCCAGTGTGGGGCTCAGACTCACAACCCTGAGATCAAGAGTGCATGCTCCAGTGACTGAGCCAGCCAGGCACCCAATCCACTTTTTCTTCATCTAACTTTACTTGGTGTCACAGCCTTGTATTATCTCGGATCTTAACATACTTCTATTATGATAGCATTGAAAGAATTCAAATCATGATCTTCAATACTAAAACCCCTTTGTTTAAAATATGTCTTTGTGGCTGGCTTGTCTGCTATTCTAAAAGCACTATGGTGCTTAAATATTCCGGCTGCTAAATAGGACAGGTGTCTGATGATCCTCAGAGCAGTTGTCTAAAAATAGAACTCAAAGCTGGAATACATTCTCTGGCATTAGCCATAGGCAATCACCACTATAATTAATGTAAATGAACACCGGATAGCTTTTTTTGTGAATTTTAATGCAGCACTAGATTTTCATTGTTTACGAAAAAAAATTGAGTTAAATCTTAGAGATTAGAAACTAGAGTTTTATGATTTAGGGAAATTTTTTTTTTTTTTTTGCCTATTGCAAAAAGGGTAAAGCAAAAAATATTGTATGCTGGAGGATGTCCATTTGGTATTTTTCCTATGAACTTCTTAATGTAAGTAGCATGATGAGATTGATTTTCTTGGTCTCCACAAAGATGATGGGCATTGAGGATGAACAGTGGGTGGAAGTGGGGGTTGGGGAAGAAAAGGATATATTTTGCAAGGTTATGGAAAGCTGATGGAGATATGAGGACAAAAGGAGGGGCATTTATTTGGCATTTACACTGAATCCACTAATATCTCAAGCACTTGATTTGCATGATCTCACNTTTTTTTTTTTTTTTGCCTATTGCAAAAAGGGTAAAGCAAAAAATATTGTATGCTGGAGGATGTCCATTTGGTATTTTTCCTATGAACTTCTTAATGTAAGTAGCATGATGAGATTGATTTTCTTGGTCTCCACAAAGATGATGGGCATTGAGGATGAACAGTGGGTGGAAGCGGGGGTTGGGGAAGAAAAGGATATATTTTGCAAGGTTATGGAAAGCTGATGGAGATATGAGGACAAAAGGAGGGGCATTTGGCATTTACATTTTTCCTATGAACTTCTTAATGTAAGTAGCATGATGAGATTGATTTTCTTGGTCTCCACAAAGATGATGGGCATTGAGGATGAACAGTGGGTGGAAGCGGGGGTTGGGGAAGAAAAGGATATATTTTGCAAGGTTATGGAAAGCTGATGGAGATATGAGGACAAAAGGAGGGGCATTTGGCATTTACATTGAATCCACTAATATCTCAAGCACTTGATTTGCATGATCTCACATAATCACCATAGAAAACCTATAAAGAAAGTACTATTGTCCTCGTTTTACAAAAGGATAAATTGATATGATTAAGAAAATTGCTCAAGCTCACACAGTTATTAACTGACAGAAGTAGGATTGAAAGCCAGATTTAAATAATTTCAAAGCCAGGCTTCTAGCGACTGGGCTATACTGCCAACCATGGGGTTATAGTTGTATTTTGTAAAAAGTGTTTTTGACGTATGTTATCTCTCATTTTAATGTCAGAGAGGTTCAGTTCAGGTGCTTTTAAAGACTGTGGTAATAATGTAAAATAGCGTACAAAAACACCCAGGTATGTGGATTGGCATAAAAAGTATCAAAATAGCCAAGATCAGTGGAGGATAAGGAGCTCTTAACCAGAGATTGATTCTTTTGGGAATTTGGGAGTGGGTTGGGGAATGGGAAGTTGTGTAAAACAACCGGGAGATAATGTAGTACTTAGAAAAAAGAAATGGAAATCGGTAGAAGTTCGAGTTCAGTGAAAAAAGAGAGAAAGAAAAATACCGGAGAGGAGTGATGAATGTAGCATGAGAGAACCAAGATGGCAGATCAGGCTTTCAGGGGCTGTGACAGTGGGGGGAACAGAAGTAATGTATAAGCCAGAAACCAGAGCTGGTGCAAAGCTAAAATCCCTATTGTTAAAGCCAAAGATAAGAGCCAGGTAAATGAAGACTTTGGGCCCCTTAAAAAGGAATCGCAAGGGCTAGAAGGAGGAGGAGGTTTATGGAACATATTATGTGGTACTTTAAAGCTTGACCAGCTATCTGTAGCAAAAGCAACAAGCTTGAGCATGCAATTAAACTGACTGAACAATGTTGAGATGTACTATGGTTTTATAGTCGTAGGCATTTGGTCTGTAGGAGTTGTGAAAAAAGCGTCAGTGGATGTGGAACCCAAGGATTTGGGTCAAATACTGGATAGGCTGTATACTGTCAGGCTGTGTGACATAGTGCAAGTCACTTATGGTCTCTGAGCTTGTTTCTTCATCTGTAGGAAGTGTGGTTGATTACATTAAATACAATAAGATATGGAAAAGAGCTAAATACATAGTGGTACTGAATTGTTTCCTGTGATACTATTTTTAAGAGATTTTAAATGAAAAAAATAACGAAATTATACATTAAAAGATCCCCAAAGGATAAGAAGGGATATAGTGAAGAGTGATCCTCTATCCACCTATAATTGACAGTCCTACTCGCTAAAGGCATTCACCAAAAATGACTATCGTATCCTTCCAGAAATATTCTATTATATATAAACTCTCCCTATTTATTTTTCCCTTCAGTGGGGATATACTATACAGGTGCTTTTTTCCCCCTTAATAATATATTCTGGAGATCATTTTATAACAGCACATAGAATCATACTTGATTATTGTAGTGGTTTGAAAGTATCGATTTATTTAACCACTTCTCTTTTGATGGACACTTAGATTATATCCAGTCCTCTGTTTATTACCAACCGCTGTGCAATGTAAAATCATATTGCAATTTAACAAACATTAAATACTTAGTGTATATAAAGCCCTATTTTTAGCATTAAAGATTTATTTGTTTATTTGAGGGAGAGAGAGAGAGCATGAGCAGTGGGAGGGGCAGACGGAGAGCAGAAGCAGATTCCCCGCTGAGTGGGGAGGCCCGTCCCTGGGCTCCATCTCAGGACCCTGAGATCATGACCTGAGCCAAAACCAAGAGTAGGATGCTTAACCGACTGGGCCACTCAGGCACCTTATTTTTAGCATTCTTGAACTAGACATGTTTCTTGCCATCAAACAACTCTTAACCTAGTATATATAGTTGGCTGGCAGTACATGGCCTGTGCAGATGACTACAACACTTAAACTTATTAACATCGCTCTTACCCAGACCCCTGTCTCCACATTGCCGCTTCACTTAGAAAAATCCCAGCCTGTCTTTCTCTTTACAGAGGATGTGCAGAATCCCATCCCCACACAGCTGTTTTCTGGTCCCTTTATATTTCTCAACTCTCCTTTATCTTTGGTAGGAGAAGCAAAACTTTACTTCTACCCGTCTTAGGTTTTCAGCTGGGACTCTAACAAAAAACAAATAAACAAACAAAAACAAAAACAGATTAACAGGAGAAAAACAAGGAATTCTATTAACTTGTGCAATGCACACCATGGGGAAGAAACCAAAACTAACTCAATGGCAGCTTCGAATTCTAGGTAAGAGCTTAGAAGGGTGGCTTATACAGCCTCTTTAACAAAGAACAAGGAATTTGTAGAGTAATGACAGGACAAAGGCTTCCAAGCGGAGGAACCATGGGAAGGTAAATATAGAGGGGGAATAATGGATCAAGTTTAGTTTGCAGTTTCCTTTGGTGCCATCTCTGGGCTGATAAGAATGTCTTCTTCCCTCCTGGTATAGGCAAGGTACCTTTCGCATGGGAGGTTTATGTTCTCTTCCAGGAAGAAAAAGGAGGCTAGGTGTCTTTCCTGCACCTGCAATTTTTAAAGTATCTTTAATACAAAATATCAACACGCAAAAGTGGGTCACATATTCTGGTTTTCTTTAGTACCAAAGGTTTGCACACCAGTGAAAAGTGTTGTGGAGGATCTGTGAGCTCTCTCATCCTTCGAACTAGGAATCAACAATATGAGAAAAAAAATGGAGGTACAAATACCATTGCAATATACAATTGGCATGTGGATTACAGATGCAGCTATGACTGAAAGCCCTGTGGATATACCTGCCACTGTTAAGAGCTTGGACTCTGTTGTTGGACAGAACTTTCAGCAATTCCAGCTCTGGGTCCTATTGTGTCTCAGCTTGCCTATTTCTAATGACAGAGAAAAAGGCACATCTCACAGGTCTGTGGTGAGGAAGAAGTGGGACAGCAAATGGAAAGCATTATCTATATCCCTGCGTACAGTAATCACATGATAAATTGAGCTATTACTGAATTTTTGATAGGAATAAAAACTGAGTGTGAGTTAGTGAGAAAAGAGAAAGGACAGGTCTAATCAGCTTCACTGGGTAAGCATGATTATAAATATACTGTTTTCCTTGGGTCTATAGAATAAATCTTTCCAAAATTTATTGCACAGATCAGGAAAAAAAAAAACCCGTGGATATAAACCAAGTACAGGTAAATATAATAAAATATATAAAACATACTCAAATAATGATAACATTATTGATAATACCTAAAATCCTCACAATAAGTTTCTTTTAAAAACATTTTAATGCGCATAGTCCATTCCACCAGATTATTGAATAAATAAATAAATGGACTCTTGCAAATGCTTGGAAGGCAGAGCTTTATTGTTATACTTTTGAAGAAATAAAGTTAAAATACACTTCAGGGTTTTAGAATCATAGAATTTTAGTGTTAGAAATTGACAGTGCGATCAACTGGTTCTAAAAGTTCTATGAGTCTTAGATCCCTTTGAGAATCTGATAGAAGCTCTATTTCCTCTCCATAGAAAATGAAAATTTATTACATAATTTTGGAGGGTCCACAGATGTGCTGAAGCAAAGCCATGGCCTTCTAGAGCAGTGTTTTATTTTTAAATAACTTTATTGAGATGTAACGTAAATCCCACAAAATTCACTCATTTTCAGTGTACAATTTAATGAACTTTAGAATATGTGCAGTTATACAACCACCAACACAATCTAATTTTGGAAACCTTCCATCACACTGAAAAGAAATCTTCAGTCCATTTACAGTCATTCCCCATTTCTGCCCCAGTCCCAGGCAACCACTAATGTACTTTCTGTCACTGCTGTATTTTTAGGGCTGAATTTAAAAACTTTTTTTTTCTATCCATAATAAAAAATATGTTTAACATTCAACTCATAGAACAATACTCTTACTCTATGTAATATACTCTGGTATATTTCTTTCCATTACAAAAATCAACTTTATGAGCCACTGAGTTACAACCTCCAGTTTGAAAAACTCTGTCCTAGAGGGTCTAGCCTAGGTAAAAATAAAGCCAAACTGAATCCTGAAGCAGATGGCATCCTTATTTAACAGCTGAAGAAACAGGTCCAGAAATGTGACTTGCCCAAGGCAAAGTTTGGATTAGAATTCAGTTCTCTTTTGTCCTTCATTACTTGTTCTACCTCTGATTTCCATGAGATAAAAACGCAAAAGAGGTTTGTAAAAAGTCATAAAAAATTGCTAAGTGTTCAGAAGAAAAAAGTGTTAATGTGCTATAGTTTGGGGCAGGAGAAAAGAAACTTGATTCTTCCTAGGGGATGGGGGGGTATCTGAATGGTGGAGCAGTGAGCAGTTGCTCTGGACCACACAAGAAAAGCACACCTGTTGCAAGGCGACCAAAAGCATACCCTGGAGGCCAATTGCCTAATTGCCCAGTGTAGTGTTCAGGTAATTACAGGTGAAGCCAAGCAGCCTTTTCCACTGAGATGTCTCCTGTGGCTCTGTTGCCCAGGAGGTTCTGGCAGGAGCAAGGATGTTTATAATCTTCTTCAGTGACTGCAGCCTGCTTTCTGCAGTGTCTGTGGACGGGCACCCCATCTGTATTCAGAGCACATGCCTACAAGGGCATCGTCATCCTTATTTGCTTTTGCTGTAAGTTGAAATGTTAGCTCTCCATCGACTGAATATTCAATGTGATGATTATGAAACCTACTGCCTGTGATCCATATTTTGCATAACAAGTAGCAAATTGGCAGGTGATGGTAGGTTCCAATGTTAAGAATTCAGATGTTGAGCAGATAATCACTCCTATAATTGATAATAACTGGGAAGAGGGCTATGAAGGAAAGGTACAGAGCCCCCTGAGATCACATAACAGGGGGTGCCTGGCTAGACCTGATGGATAATGAAATCCAAGCTTCTAGTCATTCTAGTTTACAAGATGGGCTTCTTGGCAGGGACATACATGATTAAACACTTTGTCAACCAAGGCAATTATGGACAGGTGTCGCAAAGAATGAGAATTCCATTTGAGATTCCAATCCTAGAACATCTTAGGACCCCTTACTCCTAGGAATAGAGCTAAGGGTAAATTAGAGAATGTGTTCTGTTGCTCTTCTTGTCCAAAGGAAGAACCAAATATGCAGGAATTAAATGCAGTCTGGCTTGAGCAGAGTGTGAAGGGACTTAGGGAATAACAATACTAAAAAAGGATGAAAAGTACTTGTGGTAAATTAAGGAAATAAGAAAACCAGGGAACAGAGGATTCCAATAAGATGGCAGAGAATCAAAACCTGAATGAGGAGTCTAAAAAGTAGAAGAATGTGACAAGAGGAAGAGGAGATAACAGTTTATCCCAAGAAGGAGTAANAACAGTTTATCCCAAGGAGGAGTAAACACAGTAAATGTGAAAATGTGATCCTCTTTATACTGAGAAGTGTGTGATAATCTGGACTATCTGCAGAAGAAGTAACATGCACCCTTCCAACAATAATGATGAATCAATAGTTGGCTCTTGAGAAAGGAGGGCGGGAGAATGTGAGTTGGAGGAGAGGGAAAAGGAAAAGAATGGGGAACTGAGAGTAGACTGCTGACCTGGGAAGAATCGTGATTCATCAAGGAGGATTAAGTATTGGGTGAAAATTAACCTTTTGAGTGAAAAATGAAAGATATGATTCCCTCTATGTGGCTATATGCAGATTTGATATGACCAATCGCTTGTCTTGCCCCAGGGCCACAGGTGGGGTGGCAAGTTTAAAAAGATGTGTGGAGTCCATTTTTGGGAAAGAAATCAGCTTGGAAGCATATTTGGGCAATAGTTTCTAGAAAAAAAAATCGATGTACTTTAGGTGTAGGAAAATTGTCATTCATTTTTTTCCAGTTAAGTTCTGTAACTTTTCTTGAGTGATAAGGATTTAAAAGATAAGGATTTGTTACCAACATGGGATCTGAAAATGGGGACCTAGGTCTTTAAATCAGGGTTGCAAATAATAGAAAGATAGACATTTGGCTGGGGGCAGGCACATTTTCCTTGAATGGAGAAGCATGCATTTGCTTGGTCTAAAGTGTTTCAAACTGAATATGGAAGAGATGGANTGTGTGGAGTCCATTTTTGGGAAAGAAATCAGCTTGGAAGCATATTTGGGCAATAGTTTCTAGAAAAAAAAATCGATGTACTTTAGGTGTAGGAAAATTGTCATTCATTTTTTTCCAGTTAAGTTCTGTAACTTTTCTTGAGTGATAAGGATTTAAAAGATAAGGATTTGTTACCAACATGGGATCTGAAAATGGGGACCTAAGTCTTTAAATCAGGGTTGCAAATAATAGAAAGATAGACATTTGGCTGGGGGCAGGCACATCTTCCTTGAATGGAGAAGCATGCATTTGCTTGGTCTAAAGTGTTTCAAACTGAATATGGAAGAGATGGCGAGAAGATGAAGAGAAACACCCAGCCCTCTGGGGAAGTGCCTGTTGACATGGAAAGAAGATTGTGGGAGCTTATCAGTTTTCGATGGTTGGCAGGGGCCCAAAAATAACACTCGAAGCCTTAGACGTCTATCCCTTGTGTAATATGACTATAGATAGCAAGCAAGGTGAACAAAATGCGCCTCAGATTATAATCAGCAGGTGTGAATTCAGATGCATCACTCGGTCTGCCATGTCAGAGCCCTCATTGGAAAAGTGTGATTGGCAGGGCAGGGAGAGAGGAGAGGTGATGTGTGTTAAGAAGTTACCAACCTGAGAAAGAATCTTTGTATCTGCTGGTGCAAGCACCCAGAGAACAGGAGAGAGGATGAAGCAAAAGAAAAGTGTCTCTTTGTTCCACAGGTAGGGTCAAGGCCATCCGGTGAGATAGATAAAATGTATAATGCATTCCTGATCCTGATCCGAAAACATTCACAGAGAAAATATATGGTAGTGATGGAGGGTTTCAGATTGCTAGTTATCTGCCTAGGTGTCTCACTTGGTTAAAGTTAATCAAGTTCTGGTCTGTCAATAAGGACAAGCACATTCACCAGGAAAGTCATTTCTGTAAGTTAGTGGTACTCTTTCTCATGCAATGTGGGTCATTTGATGGCTTCAACCATGTGAACAGTATTTTGTACCTGGAGAACCACAAGACTAACACCAGGTTGCAGCTCTCACAGAATCTAAATAAAGCTTGTGTTCAACAGTCAACTGACTAAAACAATCAAAATAGTCTAAAATTTTATCNACCAGGAAAGTCATTTCTGTAAGTTAGTGGTACTCTTTCTCATGCAATGTGGGTCATTTGATGGCTTCAACCATGTGAACAGTATTTTGTACCTAGAGAACCACAAGACTAACACCAGGTTGCAGCTCTCACAGAATCTAAATAAAACTTGGGTTCAACAGTCAACTGACTAAAACAATCAAATTAGTCTAAAATTTTATCTTCCCAATTTAAAGAAGAAATTCTGTTTGTCATTCAGATAGTATGTGGCATCTACCCCTTTCCTGTTCCATTCTAATGGAGGATGGGTTATGATTTTCTATTCAACATTACATGAAATGCAGAGAAGGGAGTAAGAGCACTGCAGGAAGGGAAAATGGTGTGCCGGACATTGGTCTTCAAAATAGTGTGTTAATTAGATGAAGGAAAGAGACCAGTGTGGCTGTAGTTGGCTGTAGCATTGATTTGAGGAGGAAAGTGGCAGGAAATAACCTTGGCTAGGTAGTTGGCAGTCAGTTTGTGAAAGTCATGAGTGCCAAACTAAGTTGTTGGAGTTTTATGTTCAAAGTATCGGAAGTCTGGAAATGTATGAGTGGGAAATGTCAAGATGAGAATGATCTTTAGGAATATTGATCGGGTTGCCATAGATAGGGTAAATTTGAGGACTGAGGGCTTTGGAAAGATACTGAACATAGAGAAACCAGGTAGAAGAATAGTATAACAGTGCAAGCATGAGCTGGAAAAGGCTGGAACCAGACCCAGGATAGGGGCAATGGAAAAGAGATGGAACAAAGATGATGCAAAAGAAGAATTGTTAGAGTTTGGTATGTGAGAAAGAGGGAGGCCAGAGTAAGCTGAAATTTTGGGTAATGAAAGAGAAGAAGAAGAATGAAATTACAGATATATGACTTCTTGGTGATAGCAGGAAATCCAAGTGTAGGAGTCCAGGAAACAGTGTGAGATAAAAGAAAGCAGAAAGTGTCCGAAGTTGAAGGTAGAAATGCAGATTTTGAATTCATTTTCACAGAGCTAATAGCTGAAGCTACAAGAATGTAATTTTTTTAAAAAGATTTTATTGATTTATTTGAGAAAGAGAGAACACACAAGTTGGGGGGGGGAGCAGAAGGAGAGGGAGAAGCAGACTCCCCGCTGAGCAGGGAGCCATATGCGGGGCTTGATGGGGGGCCAAATACTTATCCTCCAGCAAATATGGTCTAAGGTAGGTTTTCATGCCTTTATCAGTCAAGGTTCAGTTACAGACAAGAGAGTCTAAGCAGAAAAGTCATTAGCTGTTAAGAGGTTTATGAAATCGTTGTGGGGGAGGGAGATGAAGAAACAGACTGTAGGCTGAGCTTCTAGGAACGACTCTACTAGTAGAATACATACTAAGTCCCAAGTACCCTGAGCATACTATGTTATTTTAACTTTTTTTTTTTTTCACTTGAGGCTTATCTCGACCCTGCTTCCTCTACAACTCCTCTGCTGATTTTGCCCTATCTTTTTCTGGAATTGCTGCCTCAGAAGGGTCAGGTCCCTCTGCATGTGCCTGTAAGAGGGAGAAGAAGTGGCCGCGGGTGGTGTGGGTAATGCTAGGAATGGCCTCTGATGAGCAACTTCCAGGTCTCAAGAAGGGAAGTACTACCAGCCTTAGCGAATGATCTCTTCTGCTTCCACTGGGAGCGATTTACTCACTTACCAGGGACCTGGTGGGGTCAATCTTCGTCTTCTGAATGTCTCTTTCTGGCCCTTGGTACTCCTACTTGAAGGTCACCTCCTCTCTGAGGCTTTGTTGATGACCTCTCCCCATCCCCACTCCAGACAGAATTAGCCACTCCTTTCTCTGTTTTCTCTTATTACTCGGTACACACACCCTCTGTTGTAGCAAATAACAAATGACATTTTTTTAAACTAGACTCCACGCCAATGTGGGGCTTGAACTCATGCCCCTGAGATCAAGACCTGAGCTGAAATCAAGAGTTGGGTGCTTAGCAAACTGAGCCACCCAGGCGCCCCCCAAATTATGTACATGTCATGTTTTCAAGTTGAGCTTCCCAAAGGTAGAGGTTGCTTTTGTAAAACTAGTACTGAATGAGTTTTTACATATGCTATCTCATTTGGTTCTTAAAATAAACCTAACAGGAAATAGGCAAAGGGCAGCTAAATATTATGCCGCATCGTAAGGTAAAAGCTTGGCAGAAACAGGGATGAGAGTAGGTCATGTTTTATGTGTATACATAGCACAGTGCTTGGCATTGGGCATGGGGGGGGAATGCCAATAAATACTCATCAAATGAGTAATTAAGTGAATAAACTGTATGCTACAAACTATAAGGAAGCCTTTTGATTTCTAGCTGTAAACATGTTCTTTCAGTTACTCTCTCAGCCCTGAGCGTGCTGCAGACTTTAATTCAAACCAGACCTAAATACCTAGGAAGAGGAGGATATATCACAAAACAAAATCATCGGAAACAATGCAGCTAACCACCTCACTGAAGGTCATCTAGTGAGCCTGGTGTTCCCAATGATGTGCTTCTCATCATAATGATTACTTAAAGATTCAATTTAAAATGTAAATACTGCAGTGTCAGAGACGTACAAACATGAAGAGAAGATGGAATAAGAGAAGGCTTTGTCTCATTGTATGAATTAAGTTTTGTCACGCACTGTGTTCAGACGAGAGGTTTTCTTTTGCTAAATAAGCCCGACCTAAGGAGCTTTGACGGAAACCTTAATTCCCCGTGTCTTGTACAGTCTTCAGTGTTGACTAGTTTTTGGTACCGTATCTTCCAGTGCCCCAAAGGAGTACATTGCTCTGGTTTTAATGAACAAAGGTATTTTACAACTAGATTGGTTTTCGATCTAACGATCTATTGCCTGCTGGCATAGTTAATAAACGGCAGTCAGGTGTCTGAGTTTTTGGCTTGGCTTTTCTGCTGTGAAGTGGGTTTTTCCATCACTAAGTCTTCTTTCACAGTTACCATCCAGAGGACGGGAGGTTGGGTGTGGCCGTGTGCTTCCAGGGTGCTGCACCGGGACCGCTGGACTCTATTCCCCAGGGTTCATGAGCTCACCCTGTTTCCATGTGTCACCACACATGTGCTGGATCCTGGTGGAAAAATAGTCGGGTTTGAGTGGAAATAGCAGGGAGTGGGACAGCTGCATTTCAAAGCTTTTCATTTCCTTTTCCTCTGCAATGAGCGTATGGCTCAAATAGCGTTTGCTGACTCTATAGTTCTGTGTAGCTTCCCCCTTCACTTAGTTTTCTCTTTCACCCCTGTGCTGACACCGTCCCTAATCCTAAAAGCCAAATCACATTTGCATTGTCTGTCTCTTAGGAGTATGAGTTTTATTTTGATTCACACAATTTAAGAAATTCAGGCTGTTAGGAATTCTGATGTAAACTAAAGAGTATTTTTCAAATGATGGTCCACTGTAAAAAATTTTTTCTTTACCTTTTTTTTGGGGGGATGGTAGATAGAGATTTGGGAAGAGGCAGTTTGACATGTGATGGTCCTATGGTAGTGGAAATGGAGTTTTGTTTTCTGGTCCTAACTCTGCCTCTGATGAAATGACTATTTCAGACAAGTCATTTAAACTTTCATGTCTGTAGACCAAGAAAGTTGAAGGCTAACTGGATGATCTCTAAAATACTTTACAGATTAAAAAAAAAAAGATTCTGGGATTTTATTTATTAGTTTTAGATTTTTGTTTGTTTCCTCGAATTTGAATGAAATAGAATTTGGAGGAGATACAAAGTGTGAATAGGACTTTTTTATACAATGTAGATTTTCTACCGTAAACACATTCTTTATCGATTTTTTCTGTACATTTTCCGTGAATCAACTTCTTTAAAATTATCTGTAGTTCACGATGTGTTTAGATCTGTTGGAATATCATTAGATCCACTTGAATGACTTTCAGATTGACCACTAAATAGTCTCTGGAACATTACTTTATTGAAAACAGGGCCTTAGTGTTTTCTTAAGAAGAAACAGAATCATTTATGTTAGGAAGAAACTTACTAGAATAGATTAGTCCGGGAATTTGTGCTCAGGATTCTAGCTTCCATTCTCCCGCTTCCCCTCTTCAATTTTGTACTGAATTTACTACTTTGGGCTTCAACAATCGCTTCATCTCTCTAGGCCACAGATTGCCCAGCTAATAAACAGTGGCATTACTTCAGAAATATGTAGAACTTAAGGGTTACTAAATAAATTTATGTAACATGTTTTGAGATATTCCAATAAAAAGTGATAAGGACAACATCTTATTTTAGTTTCATTTTCCTCTTCATGCTATTAAAAACATTCAACAGGAGAGATGCTATTTCTTCCTTCCAAGCCATACTTTTGAAGATGTTGATGATACTAGCATCACTTTTTAAAAGAAAAATCTGTTAGATATTTATTAAGTATAAGCATTCACATTATTTATTAAGCTTCAAATCATTAGTATTAAGTTCCCCCACTGTTTTTCCTGAGAACTATCCAATTTCTTTGCATATCTTGGTGATTAAAGTATCCTATATCCACTAACAAGAGAGTGACTTCACTTTGTGCCAGATAGAAACTCTAATTCTCCTTAGAGAGTTTAAATTATTTTATTTTGTGTAGAATGGATCAGAAGGACGTCTTTCTTAGTTCTGTGAAGGCCACTTTTATCCAAGGACCTTTATTTCCTGGCCTAATTTAGCCACAAATGTCCTTTAAGATGAATAGTACGGATGATTGATAAATAAAATGTGCATAGAGATATAGCTAGTAACAATGCAGAGACTCTGTTCTTTATCTTTGCCAGGGGATTTTCAAATCCACATGTCTTTGCAGATTAAATACTTATCTCCTGGGATGAATAATTTAAAACATCAAAAACTTACTTTGCTTTGAAGTGGCTGGCATGTGAACTAACTACATTATTGTCATCCAGATCCTTTATTATTTCATTTTTTCACGGTTTTCAAATGTTGCAACAATTGAAATCCTGCTGGGTCAGGAAGAGGGGCATTTTATCTGCTGATGTGTATCCAAGTTTGAGTGGGGACTGTCTCGGTCCACTGACACTGCTATAACAGAATACCATTGACCGACTGGCTAATAAGCAACAGAAATTTATTTTTCATAGTTCTGGAGGCTAGGAAGTTCAAGATTGAGGCACCTACAGTATGCCTGATCATAGATGTCTGGGTTGTCACTATGTCCTCACATGATGGACAGGGCAAGGGAGCTCCCTGGGGTCTCTTTTATAAGGGCACTAATCCCATTCATGAGGGGTCCACCCTCAAGACCTAATCACCTCCCAAAGGCCCTTTCTCCTAATTGGAAATTAGCATTTCAACACACACATTTGGTGGGAGACATATTCAGTCTATAGCAGGGACATAATTGGAGGACTCTTTAAGAAAAAACAGGAAGTAGATATGAAGGTGAATATATACTTAGAAAAAGAAATCATACATGTAAAATTTAAGAGCTGACAAATGCCACAAATTAAATTAAATTAAGTACCTGAAATTAAACTGCCCTTTCCCCCTATTTTTGGGTGTATGCTCTTTGATTACCTCTTCATATATCGACAAATTTAAAATTTTTATATCATTTTCTGTAGAGAAAATAGAATAACCTTTTCACTAGAATGCTTGATTGAAATTTGTTTTTATCACTGATAGTTTACAGAAGTTTCTTCATTTCCACAACCTATTATTAGTCACGAGAATTATAGGTTGTTGTCAAATTTAGGAAACCTCTAAAAGTTTCATTCACATATGCACTCTCTGCAGCTTTCCTCCAAACATAAAAGTTGCAATAAACTTTATTTCATGCAACTGCCATTGAAAGGAAAAAAAATAGGGTGTGTTTATAATTGTATATGCTGCATTATTGAGTATATGCCTGACAGAAAGAAAACTTCTGCTTTCACTAGTCACTTATGGGAACTGCAGCTTCCACTCGCAATTTTATAAGTCTGATGACAGGGAGGGTTTTCCAAAGATTAGCTCTGACTCCGTTTCCTTCTTCACCCACATGATTCTTTTGCCAGGTGTCCGAGGACACGTTATGTCACGATGCAACCTCTAGCTCTGTACATCTGCGTTGTGATGCCAGTGAGCACAGGAAGCATTAGAAATATTCCTGAAAGCCATTTCTTACATGGGGATGGCTTGCAATAATATTTATACATGGAAGTGGTTGTGAATCCATGAATATATCTCATTGAGGCCAAAGTAGATGTATTTATACTCTTTTCAATTTCTCCTTAATTGGAGGTTAAACATGCCTATGGGCAAGTTACCACCACCACCATGAAAAGTTAAGTGACTGTTGGGACATAGGAGTGGAAAGAGACAATGGTCTTACCTAATTACTGTTAGAAGATGTCACCTTTTTAAATTTTACAGAAATACAAAATCCTCTGAGCACATTTCTGGGGTCCCTCCCAGAGCCTTGGAAGGTACCTATGAAAGTGAGGATTCTGAACTGTATATGCTATTAACTTCAAAGAAAACCTGAATCTGGCCAAGTGCCTGAGCTTTTTGCTTTTGAAAATACTGTTCTTTTTATCTCCGGTCCAGAGCGCAGTGCGGAGGGCAGTATCTGCAATCATGGTAGCAGGAGTAGACCTCTCTCTCTCCCGGTCCCAGTATCTCCTTTTGTTACTGGTATTCCCAGAGCCTAGCATTACACTTCGTACACATCACGAGGAGAAGCAAGGAGATGGGCCCGTTTTCAGGGTTCAAATCCCACTTTCACCATTCGGCTTTTGGAAAATTCGTTTATGTTTATTAGTGTCACTCATAAACTGGAGTTAAGAATCCATACCTTTAAAGGTTTCTGTGAGAATCCGAGGTAATGCACGTGATTAGTTAATTTTTGGGAGCCTTGGTTTAGTCGTTTATAAAATTAAATTAATAACACAGATCTTGGAAGGTTGTTTTGAGGATCTCATGTATCACATATAAATTAACCTTCACAGTGCTTGGACTATAGATAGCATTGGTCAATAAATCATCACTCCCTGTGGGAAGGGCTTAGCAAATATTCTTGAGTCCTTCTATGCTTCCCAGCCTACCTTGCTGTAAGGCTGGCATCACGTGACCATGTCTGACCAATGAAATGGAAGGGGAGAAGCAGCATTTTATGGGCCAAGACAGTTAAAAGCCAGTATGTTTTCTGCAACTCCTTCTACCTCCATAGCAGCACCATTGACGGTGGCGTAGCTAGAATATGCAAGGAACCTGGATCCCTGAGTCGCTATCAAAGGAGAACTTCACAGAACTTCTGGACTGTATTGGACTTCGTGTGAACATGATTTAAAAGTTGATTGTGTTAAGGCATTATGATTTGGGTTTTTTTTTTTTTATTACCGTAGCTTAGTCTAGCATTGCATGTCATTATTATTGTTGTTCTTGTTTTTATTAGTATTATTTTTGAATTGAACAGAACAATTCACAAATGTTGGCGCTTTTAGTGGTACACGGAGCCAGAGTGTTGGCTCCTGTACTTGGTAATGGGGACATAAAAATGTTGCTGTTGCATGTAAAACCCCTGGTTCTTCCGCAAACATCGATTCCAAGGAGGTCAAGCTAAAATAAAATAGGAAGGAGAAAAAAGTGCATTAAGTTTTCCATTTGGCTCACCAGCTAATCCTCTTTATTCAAGCTACCTTATTTCCTTGAAACCCTGACTCTAAGAGTCAATGCATATTTTGTCAATTAATAAGTCAATGTCTTATTAAAAAATGACGTCCTTTTCTACCAAAGTTTTAGAAATGATGTATCCTCCCTTCTAATTTTCATTGCTCGGCAACACTCCATGCCATAATAAAAGGTCTAATTAAAAGTGTTGTGCACAGTACCTTTGCATTAAGAATAAATTCCACAATTAGAAATTCTCAGATGGGCAGCTGGGCATTCAGAGTTTAGCCAGCAGCAGGTACGAGCATAGAGCCAATATCTGTGTTTTTATTTTTGGAGGGGCTGTCACTTAAACTACATTGAAAACCTCCATTTAACCACTTTTTTTTTTAATGGTGTGACTCAAAAAATGATTTCAGATGCAGTTCTCTTTGGGAAGACTGGTAGAAATTCTAGCTTGATGGGCTATTCCTTTGCAGTTGTTACCAAGAACTTCCAGAAATAGACATAATGCAAGGGACTAGTGCAAACTATGGCAAGTTGTTAGTACCTGACAGAGTTTAGGATATGCTACCCCCAAATATGCCATTTTGGAATCTTGATTATTTTGAGCTGAAAGCACCTGAAAACAGCAGATGCAGGAAGAACTCTCTGACTTAGCCTGCCTTTCCTTCTTTCCATCCTTCCTTCCTTCTTTCCTTCCATTTTTCCTTCTTTCCTTCCATTTTTCCTTCTTTCCTTCCTTTAAAGATTTTTAAAAATCGATTTGAGAGGGAGCAAGAGAGCACATGAGCAGGGGGGAGAGGCAGAGAGAGAGGAAGCAGCAGACTCCTGGCTGAGTTGGGAGCCCAACACAGGGCTGATCTTAGAACCCTGGGATCGTGACCCAAACCAAAGGCAGACACTTAACCGACTTAGCCTTTTTTTTACCTAAAAACAGGCCATGAAAAAGATACCCTCCCTGTACCAGGAACAGAAGAACTTATTCTTATGGACAGAGCCTGGGAATTGATGCTGAAATGGAGCTGTGCAAACAAATGTACTCAGATAACCTCATGTTCTACTAGTTCTGCTTCTCCATGTATCTCCTTGTATTTCCCACGTTTATTGCCTCCAGCTCAGACCTCTTCATCTTATTTTTTTCCACAAGTTATCATTTCCTTGTCAAAAAGGTATAAATGCTTTCTGCTCCAGTCATTTCTTCAGGTTTTCATTCTCTCGTGAAGTCCACCAACCCCCCCCTCCCCGCCCCCACATGCACACAGGGGAAGGGAGAGAAAACTGAAGGGGAAGAAATCAGAGAGGGAGACAAACCATGAGAGACTCTGGATTCCAGGAACCAAACTGAGGGTTACAGAAGGGAGGGGGTGGGGGGATGGGGTAACTGGGTGATGGGTTTTAAGGAGGGCACATGTTGTGATGAGCACTGGGTGTTATACGCAATTAATGAATCGTTGAACACTACATCAAAAACTAATGATGTGCTCTATGTTGGCTAACTGAACATAAAAAGAAACAAAAATAAAAGCAAAAAACTTGCATGCTTTTCTCCTGTTAATCTGCCTTATATCCATTTAATTCTTAAGCCCAGCCAGAGACCTTAAGGGGGTAGAGGAGAATTTTTCCTCCCCTACATTACCAAAGTAATGTCAGTTTGGAAATTCATGTCAGGCTCCAGAGAAGAGGCTATTAGGAACTGATTAGGAACTGAGGTGGGACGTATAATGCATTGGGAAATAGGCCCTGAACCAACAGAGAGCTGGATCTCATTCTTTCTGAATGCTGCCTGCACACCTGGGAAGGAGGCAGGCAGCAGGGGTGAGGGGCAGGCTGCAGTCTTAAGGATGTGGAACGAAGTTAACTCTCAGTCCAGTTTGAGAAAAGAGAGAATGCTTTTGACACATAGGAAAAATGCTAATGTTCATTAAAGATATTAGAAATATATGTGCATGGACTTAAAAAATAGTATCACTTGACAGGATTTGAGGTTAAGAGGGTTTTCATAACTTTAGCCTAAATATAGAGAGAGGGCTTTATTATCAGCTTAATATGGTCTTTGGTTCCGGACATTCCATGACAGAAAAAAGAGCAAAGACAACAAACAAACACACATAAACCAAGCCAAAAAAAAAAATCCCACACATCTAATGAGACTCCTTAAATCTCCAAATGAGCCATTGTGATGTAAAAATTCTTGGATAGTCCTAACAAGTGGGTCTAACTTAAAAACTCTCCTGGACAATCATGAGCTATGAATATACACTCAGAAGGATCTGAAGAAATCTACATAATAAATTGCAGACGCATTTCTAATAGGGAGAAATATGCAGGGGAAAAGAAGAGGCAGGTATTCTGAAATTAGGAAGAGCCTTTGTGCTGTCTTAGAAGCAGAATCACTGTCCAGCACAATGACGGGCTTGCTTTCCTAACAATAGCAGCAAACACCTAGTTCCCCTGAAGCAAATAAGAAACCCTCCAGGAAAAGGAAAAGGAAAAGGAAAAGAAAATACTCCCCCCCACGGCTTCTCCCACTTTCCAGAGCAGCTGCCTCCTATAAGAGACCTGCCCAAGGTCTTCCCTCAGGTCAGCTCAGTCTGGTTAACCACCACCTGTAGGCTTCCTAACTACCTCTGCTCCAGTTCTTTAATAAAGCGGTGATTCGCACAGTCTAGCATTGGAATCACCTGTAGAGGTTATCACAGCGGAGACTGCTGGTCCCACTCCCAGGGTTTCCGATGTAGTCCTTCCGGGGTGGAGCTCCGGAATCAGCCTCTCCGAAGGTCCCCTGGAGATGCCGTTGCTGCTGGTCTGGTGGTCACCCTTGAAGAACTGCTGCGTTCATATATGCAGTAGAGGTATGTTTATAGCAAATTATATTTATTAACAAAGTGAATCCTTTCCTGTAATCCCGGAGCATGCCTACCAATCACTTTTTCATGCGAGATGATGAGAGCTTAAAATGTGTGAATTATCAAGTGACTGAATCTCTCAAGTGTCGGGCAAAATTTACAGGGCCAGATTTTCTAATTTTGTCCTTTATTTCCTTTCTTTATTGGACTTTTTAAATTATTATTATACTATGTTAGTCACCATACAGTACATCCCCGGATTCCCATGCAAAGTTCAATGCTTCA
>NC_048220.1:17762924-17843260 GCF_002007445.2 Ailuropoda melanoleuca | reverse complement strand
CGGGTTGTGGGCTTCTTGATTTTTCAGCCTGCCTTCTGGGGGAGGGGCCTGCCAGCCGGTACTCAGAAAACTGTGTTTGGGTAGAGTCTCCGTGTCCCCTGCGAGGGGGGATGGGGATGGGCACCCTGTGAGCCGGTATTTCCGGGCTTTTGTTCTCTGGCGGCTTTCCNATTTCCGGGCTTTTGTTCTCTGGCGGCTTTCCCTGGCGGTTTGCTATGCCTCTTCTGAGAGAGCAGCAGCGGCTGAAATTCAGCCTCTGTCTCAGAACAGAGGGATCGCGGATCGTTCTCCACTGATGTTCTGGCCACTTTAACTCTGTTTCTGTTGGTGCTGCTCAACCCTGCAGCATCCCGGGCTGTGCGCCCCACACCCGGCGTCCCAGCCCTCACTTCCAGGGCCGGCACGTCTCTGTCCTTTGTGTTTCCAACCCCGCCCGCCGCCAGCCGCCCCGCGCGGGCTCCCGGAGCTCCCCGTCTCAGTCTGGTGTCTCACGGGTGCTGACCGCGAGTCCGCCTGCTCCCCCGTGCAGGTGGCCCTCCAGCCGCCAGCCGCCCCGCGGACGCTCCCGGAGCTCCCGGTCTCAGCCTCGATCCAGTGAGCACACCGGAGCTCCGGAGCTCCGTGAGAGGCTTGGTGGTGCACACTCCCGGCTCACGGACTCAGTCTGCTGTTTCCAGGGTGCGGGTCCGT
Source organism: Ailuropoda melanoleuca (assembly GCF_002007445.2). Classification (NCBI taxonomy): domain Eukaryota; kingdom Metazoa; phylum Chordata; class Mammalia; order Carnivora; family Ursidae; genus Ailuropoda; species Ailuropoda melanoleuca. The sequence continues at coordinate 17,842,570 of NC_048220.1, read as the reverse complement.
GGTCCGCCCGCTCCCCGGTGCAGGTGGCCCACCAGCCGCCAGCCGCCCTGGCGCACTCCCGGAGCTCCCGTTCTCCGTCTGCTGTCTCGCGGGTGCCTTCTGCTAGTCCGCCCGCTCCCCCGTGCAGGTGGCCCACCAGCTGCCCTGCGCGTGCGCTCCTGGAGCTCGCGTTCTAAGTCTGCTGTCTCGCCGGTGCCGTCCACGAGTCCACCTGCTCCCCCGTGCAGGTGGCCCGCCAGCCTCCAGCCACCCCGCGCGCGCTCTTGGAGCTCCCGTTCTCAGTCTGCTGTCTCAAGTGTGCGGGTCCGTGGTCCTTCCGCTCCCCCGTGCAGGTGGCTACCACTTCCCGGCGCCCTGACATGGCGGCTCCCTCCCCCTTCTGTTTATCTTCCNTGCGCGGTTTCACGGCTCCCCGCTTCGTACCTCGATACTCAGCGCTGGAGATGTTCATTTGTAGAGATCCAGATGTATCTTCCTGCGTCTCAGGCTGATTCCGTGGATGTTCCTGCTGGTCTGGTACCTATCCAGCTCAACTCAGGGGACCGGCTGGAAAAGGGGTCCCCTACTCCTCTGCCATCTTATCTCCCCTCTAAAAATCCTTTATTGGACTTTAAATACAACTTCACCAATTGTGCTTCAAGCCAGTATCTCTGGACTTGGGGGNCCTCCAAAAATCCTTTATTGGACTTTAAATACAACTTCACCAATTGTGCTTCAAGCCAGTATCTCTGGACTTGGGGGTAAAGGCTCTCTTCCTCTCCAGCCAGCTGTTTTTCAGGGATGGGCTCGCTCTTCCTTGTTCTTCCTCTTCACAAGTAAGGATGATAGTCTAAGGAATACATTAACTTTAGTAAAATCGTCGGAAATAGACAAGATATTAGTTCTACTTATCTCACCTCCGTCTCAGAAATAGCACTACTCAGTCCTAGGTGTTTTTCTTTTCTATTATTTGATCTTCTGTTGTTTTTTCCTCTATGGAAAACATGATAGAATCCTTACAGATGAGAATTTAGTTTAATTCGTTTTATTCATTCTGAAAATTCTTTTTTCTTTTCTTCAGGCTCCTGACACGTTAGCATCACTTTGTGTCTCACGGTGTCCCAGCTTGCTTTTTGCATTTGCTTGTTTTCATTATATATATATTTTTTACTGTGGTAAAATGTACATAGCAAAGTTTACCCTTGTAACCAATTTCAAGTGTATAATTAGGTGGCATTAAGTACATTTACAGTGTTGTGCTACCATCACCAATATCCATTTCCCCAACTTTTTCATCATTCCAAAGAAACCCAGTGCCCATTAAACACTAACTTCCTATTCTCCTCTCCCGCCAGTCCCCAGTAACACCCATTCTACTTTCTGTCTCTATGAATTTGCCAATTCTAGGTACCTGTAGATATTCAGTGGAATCCTGCAATATTTCCCCTGTTGTGTCTGGCTCATTTAACTCACCACGATGTTTTTAAGGTTCGTCTCTGCTTTTATCATCTCTATTTCTTCTTCGATCTCTCCAACAGAGTTTGCATTTTCTGTCGTGTTCTTTCTCTCAAGAAAGCTGCTGTTATTTCATGATCCTCCTTCCTTCTTCCCCTTCTCCCCCCCCCCACCTTTTTTGGGGAGAAAACTGAGTCTACCTATACTGAAGGTAAGGATTCTGGAATCATTGATTTTGTTTGGCTTTTACTAGCAGGTGAATAGAGTTTTGCGTGCTGATTATTCAGTCTGTGACTCGGGAGAAGGGCTTCACTGAAATCTCTGCTCTCATCTTGATGCATAACCAGCCACTGCAGATAGACCCGGCCCAGAACATTTTAGGTGTCTCTGATAATTTTTCCAAGAGCTCTTTCGAGACCCTTTTAAAATAATATCTAAAGCTGAGGACCTCAGAAATAGGAAAAAAGAAAAAAAAAGAAAAGAAAAAAAGAAAAATTAGCAGTGCCTGGGTGGCTCAGTTGGTTGAGCATCCAAATCTTGGTTTCAGCTCAGGTCAATCTCAGGGTCATGGGGTGGAAGCTCACATATGGGCTCCGTGCTCAGCGGGGAGTCTACTTGAAGAGTCTCTCCCCCTGCCCCTCCTCCCCCACCTGTACTCGCAGTCTGTTTCTCTGTAAAATAAATAANATCTCAGGGTCATGGGGTGGAAGCTCACATATGGGCTCCGTGCTCAGCGGGGAGTCTGCTTGAAGAGTCTCTCCCCCTGCCCCTCCTCCCCCACCTGTACTCGCAGTCTGTTTCTCTGTAAAATAAATAACTGTAAAAAAAAAAAAAGAAAAATACCTGTTAAAAGTCATGTTGCATAGGCTTTATCTGCAACTCAACCACCTCTTTAGCATTTAAAGTAGCTATTGTTTTTTCTCAAATAATGAGTGAACAAAGTTAAGTACTAAGGTGGTGAAGAAGTTTAAAAGATGGGAGAGACCCGCGTTTCGTCTCAGATAGGCTCTTCCTCCCATGTGACAGGGCAGCAGCGCAGGAATCTCCATCGAAGGGGAGAAAACCAACAATCTCCTAGATCCAGTTAGAACTGGTGGTTACCACTGCTTTCGATTACGTAGTTCAGGCTGTGTATCAATTTGTTAAAGTTGTGGAGAACTTTCCGGTGCCTCCAAGGAAAGTAACTAATATAGCTAAAAGCACTAGATCAAAACAAGTTTTCACCAGTAGCAGTGGGTTCTTCTTACATTCTTGAAAAGTCACACTAACTTATAAACTGCTTGAAAATTAGACAGTGCTCAATGACTCCCCAGCTATCACTTAGAGGAGATCTCGTATCCAATCAATCAAAGAGTGTTTTTGTTCATAATTATCTCATTAATATATGTGTATACAACTCCGCACACATAATTTGAAAAAGTCTAGGTAGCTACTAGTTTCTTCTTCTTTTTAAAAATTGCTTATTGGTACTAATGAATCACTGATGTTATTAACAAACAGGACTCTTTCTTTCCTTTTGTATACGACAAACTCCACAACTCCACACACTCAGAAAGTATAGAGACTCTGCGCTGTTGTTGTTGTTGTTTTTTAAAGATTTTATTTATTTGACAGAGAGACAGCCAGCGAGAGAGGGAACACAAGCAGGGGGAGTGGGAGACGAAGAAGCAGGCTTCCAGCGGAGGAGCCTGATGTGTTGCTCGATCCCAGAATGCCAGGATCATGCTCTGAGCCGAAGGCAGACGCTTAACGACTGAGCCACCCAGGCGCCCCGACTCTGTGTTGTTTTAACTGGATTTGTCATTCAGTAGGCCAACCTTGGCTTCATTCCCAAGTTCAAAGTTACTTAAGCNTCTGTTGTTTTAACTGGATTTGTCATTCAGTAGGCCAACCTTGGCTTCATTCCCAAGTTCAAAGTTACTTAAGCAAAATGGGGAACACAAATAATACTATATATGCCTTTTATAGGCAGATAAAATAGAAAGCACTTATCTAGAAACATCAGCCTTGCACATTCATTTTACCTCAACCCTTGATATTACATTCGCCAACTCATCATCATGCGGCTAGAAAATTATGTTTAGAAAGTGGCTCACACTACAGAATCAAAGAACGAGGAAGTGACTGCAATGTTAGAAGTTTTACTCCTCTGCCTATCTTGAACCTCTGCTTCCAGGAAGAATGTGAAGCATTTAATCCGTGCTGCTGCTCTGTTTTCCAGCAGGGAACTTCTTAATAGTTATTAAAGAGAAAGTTTTCCTTCTATTTCTAGTTATTCATTCAGTCTCTAATACCTTGAGCACTAAGATAATTTGAATCAATTCAGCCAAACAAATATTTGAAAGAAACTTTGTTAAGCCCTGCTTCCTATTTGAAGATTAGGGAGCAAAATTCCTCCTGGTTAAAAGTTTGCAACTTGGCAAGGTTAGGGGGGAANCGGCAAGGTTAGGAGGGAAAATAAGGTGAACATACACATTTGGTTAATACAATGCAAAGAAGGTAAAGGCTAAGGGAGAGTGCAAAGTGCTCTCAGAGTTTGAATGGCAGAAGAGGTCAGGCTCCCTGGGAGGGATAAGGAAAAACTGAGGTGTTTGCATCTGATAAACATCTGGATTCTCCGAGTTTACTGTGCATCAGGATTATCTGGAAGATGTGTTAAAATACAGATTGCTAGGCACTACACTCAACATTTTCCATGCAGGAGGTCTGAGGTGGGGCCTGAAAATCTGCATTTCTAACAAGTTTCCAGGTGATTCTCATACCTCTTTTTCAGAGACAGTGCTTGGAGAATCATTACCCTACAAAGGTTGAAAAAGAATAGAGAAACTTTCTCCCAGAGAAAGAGATGAGCATATTAGAGAGGCAAGAACTGAAGGGCACTTTAAATAATAATAAAGTACCTTATGTTTTGAGCTTTCTTAATTTTGCCAATGAGGAGATTAAGGTTCAGAGAGGTTTAAGAACTTGCTTGCCATCATAGCTAATGAACAGCAGAGTCAGGATGTGAACCTACGGGGTCGGCAGCATGGAAGATGATGCCTAACCGCTATGATTCATAGTGGGAAGCAGACCATCTTCACTGACACATTTTGTTAGGCGGTAATGGGACTTAAGCCTCAGCATGCGAGTTGTAGTTAGAGGGCTTAAATGCCCGGGCAAGGATTTTTATACTTAGGATGTTTAATAGAGATGTTTTGAAAATTTTTAATCAAGATTGAGTAGAAGTGTATACAACCAAGAGGGGCAAAAGGATGGAAGCCTAGTTAGAAGTCTTCCACAATAGCCAAGTAAAAGGCAAGGAAGTCACAAGGGCAACTGCAGTTGGACTTGTGATGGACACAAGAGCTATTCTGCAGGTCAGCAATACTGGTGATTCCCAGTCTTTCTACCAATTGTGATTCCATAATTCCAAAGATTTCATTAAAGAAGCAAACTGGGTTTAACTAAACAAAGAAAAAATGTTCCACCTGAGGTTATTACTTTTCCCATTATAACGCATTCACATTGTAACAAACAGTTGATAATCATCTAGGGCTCAAAGTCACATTATTGTCCTGGTTGTGATAAGAAGCACCAAATGAGCAAATGAGCAGATCTATAAAATTTTACTGCTTTCAGTTGCAGGTCTTTGTCACCGTGCCCGTATCCAAGGTCAATTACGTGATGGACATTTTAAATTTAAGTCAGATCTACAATTCATGTTTCAGGAATTCTTCCGATGCCATCAAAAGCCAGTGGAATGTTTTAATAATCCCGAGATAATAAGTTATTTTGCTGATGTTAAATAATTCTGGCCAAAACAAAGAAATCCCAGTGGTTTTGTGGGTAAATAAATAATTTACACCAGGTATTTATTTATTTATTTTTTAAAGATTTTATTTATTTATTCGACAGAGATAGATACAGCCAGCGAGAGAGGGAACACAAGCAGGGGGAGTGGGAGAGGAAGAAGCAGGCTCATAGCAGAGGAGCCTGATGTGGGGCTCGATCCCACAATGCCGGGATCACGCCCTAAGCCGAAGGCAGACGCTTAACCGCTGTGCCACCCAGGCGCCCCTACACCAGGTATTTAAAAAACGGAATGTATCTTTCCTGTCTTATGGTTCGGAAAGTACAGCATTTTGCTACCTGATAATGTGTGGGGGCCTGTGTGTAGGAGTCAGGAAGACTTTCTAAGTTCAGGCCAGGAGAGTATTGAGATAAGACAGGAAGTTGGGAGAAGGGCCCCATTGGGAAGAATTTGGTGCTGAAGGAGAAGTAGATTAGGACATGTGTGTTGGGATGTCTCTTTAACTCAGGACTCCAAGGCAGGATATTGTTACCTATCAGGATGTATGAAAACAAGAAATATTGAGACTTTTTGAGTCAAGAAAACCAGATTGTTACCTCTCTGCAATACGACATATTTTAGCTTTTAGAATGCAATTTTTGGACAAAATAAAACTTTCCTAATGTGGATCAAAACGTTCCACTTATACTATCACTGCCTGTACCTCTAAGCCCCGTGGAAAGAAAGGAAACAAACAAACAAAAAAGGAAGCTTCCTTTACACATAACTGTAGTGGCCTACATGTATGTGGTCATGAAATGGTTAAGTAACAGGACTCTGATAGTTGTAGCTCCAGAAAGCTCTCAATGAGGTGATCCATTTCTGCACAATAGGATCTAGTTTCTCCCCCATAGTACAGTCCAGCCCCAAAGGCAGTCATTCTCACACTGTCAAAGGCCAGAGCGCCTGAGGGCAGTCTTTTCACAGAGGCAGGTATTTTAGAGGGCTCTGGAGAGTGTCTCTCTTTAAGTTTCGGTATGTGTTCTCCAGCAAATCAGCAATAGCAAGATCTATAAATACAATTCATTATGTGTATTTGGAAATTGAATTTGGAGTAGTTACCATCAAAGAGACTGAATATGCACCGCGAATTAGCATGTCAGCCTTGTGAAAGGAAGTAACAGACTTGGCACATACTAAGGTAGGAAATGAAACAGCCCCGAAATAGAGGATTCTCAGCAGATAACATGTAACTAAGATGATGCAGAAAAACAGAGGGCACAAGTGAGACAGTAGCGGGTGTACGGTTCCTGGTAGCTAAATGCAGCAGATGCATTATTCCTAGGCTAAATGAGTCACCATTCTCCAATGAGGAAAAAATCCAAAAGAATGCTAGGGGGGAGCAATCCCAAACTCGATATTACTGACAATGAATATATGTAGGTATGCATGTATTTGCTTCAATGAGCTGTTAAGGGAAGCTCTGTTTAGTTTATTCCTCAGTGGGGGCTGAGTCATCAACAATTAAATTTTTGCTTGCTTCATGGAGTCCACGAGTAGCAGAATTTGCCGAGTGTTGATAAGCAGGACCAGGTGGATCCGAGCAGCATTTGCAGCCAAGCCTGCGGTCCCAGCACAGAGAGATTAGGGAGCATCCCCGTGTGTCTGAAGCTCCAGGAGCCCACGACCAGAGTCATTGCAGCCCTGGCAGCTTGGCGGAGCACACCTGGGGATACACGAAAACTTTAAGCATGAACCTTTAGTTCAAGGTTAACTGGAGAGCCTGAAGCAGGGTAATATGAGCTGTTACATCTTGTAATTAAAAGAGTTTGCTGTGTGGTTACCTGACATAGTTACTAAACGGCCTGCATGAAATGACATGCAGCATTCTGCAGTTACTGCGAATTACCTTATATCATCACCATGCCTTGGAAAGACAAAGAAAATGCAGGGAGAACCTTTTAGCAGCAATTTGTAGCAAAGATGTTTGGAATAAGAACACATTGCTTGTTACCACTGGCTCTTATGTTAATCACCTAATTGCAAATTGGCTTTCATTAATGTCTGGATATCACTGGAATAATCTTATACCTTCTCTAGTCTGATATCCTGCTATTTATATTTATATTGAACATGCCTGTACATACAGATTTTTTTTTCTTTTCAGAGGCATTTAATAGCTCCATTTTTACCTTTCCACTTGGAGGCAGAGAAATAAGACTTGTGAGCCATGGGGCTGTATTCTGAACTCATAGCTTATAGATAGAACATAATATAAAAATGGAAGTGTTCTAAAAGGCAATACATAGATCTTTGTGCACAGAAAAGCCTACCACAATGTCCAAAATTCTGGGGAAGATACTTGCTGCCTTTGAATATTGCTCTCCTTTTACCATAGTCCATCCTGGCATTTTGACCTTCTCCCCTTAAAGGTAGTCAGGCTTGAAGCCACACTTCTCTTGCTACGTTCTAAAGGTGACTGCCATCTTCCGTTTGAAAAGGGATAATAATCATCTGTTGCTTGTCAATATACAAAAACAAGAGAACAGTCTGCTTGGTTAGCCTGGCTCCTAGGTGTGTACCATTCTACATACTCTCATGGAGCATGCAGGATCAACACCTGAATAAGTAGAGCTTAAGCGGACCAGTTTCCAATTGGCTAGTTAGTGCAGTGTTCTACCAAAGGAAAGGCACAAATGTACAAGTGGGGTTGGGCAGGTGTGTTCCTATTCCTTCTCTTCCTCCTCTTTAAGCTTTTCTTCTAATGTAAAATCTGTTTTTTATAGAAAATCATGTAGTAAGAAAAAAAGTATAAAGAAGAAAACAATTACACTTCCCCTAGTCTGAAATTATCAATATAAATGTTTGGCAACCTTTTAATTCATTTTTTTCAAGATTTGTTATTTCTACTTTCTGATACTTCCAGATATATTTATTAATTCATTATCTAAAATGAGCGTGTATGTTCATTGGTCGGGAAATGTTCTGAGCCTATAAGGATTACTTTAAAAAAAAAACATCTTTTACATCAATTTAGCATGCAAATTACAAATGGTCCTTTTATGAGATATGGGCAAAGAAAATGCAAAATTGTCCATCTATTATTCCACTTGTTGCTTAATACAGTGCCAATATATATGTCTGGTTTTTATGGGGTTTGTTTTTGTGGTTTTATTTTTTGTTTTTTTGGGGGGGGGTTTGGCTAGTTAAAATACCACGGTCACTTTGATTCTGAATCTACCTACTCCCATAATTTTCTTTTTCATAGCGTTGCGTTATATATTTTTACTGTCTTAATGAATTTACCTTGAAGTATATTTAATTCAACATGTATCTTTTATGAAAAACAAATATGTCTTATAAACTGTAACCTTAGGGAAATAAATAGAACACAGGCAAGTAATGAGGAAGCAGGATAAAAGAGAAAGCTATGAATGTAGCTTGAATTTGCAGTTTTACCTGTTTCATTAAAACCCTCTTTAATCTCAGGGTCGCCTGGGTGGCTTAGTCCATGAANCAGTGCATGAAGTGTCTGCCTTCGGTCAGGGGCTCAGGTCCTGATCCCAGGGTTCTGGGATCCAGCCCCTTACTGGGCTCCCTGCTCAGCAGGGAGTCCGCTTTTCTCTCTTTCAAAAAAATAAATAAAATCTTAAAAAAACCCCACAAACCCTCTTTAATCTCTGAATCACAGAAAAGAAACTATATGTTGTTTTAAAATCACAGCTAAACATCAACTTAATAGTTTCATTCCTAACAACTAAAAAAACCAGTTTGTCTAAAACAAAGGTTCTCCTCTTTATAATGGGCAGAACTTGTCATTGTATTTTTCAGAGGCTTTCTAAAAATTAGTCTACTGAATAAGGCGATAAAACCCTTTATCTCTGATTTAAAAACTTAGTGACAGAAATAAAAATGTTGAAGGTAGGAAATAGGTTTTTGTCAGTAAGTTTAAGTGGGATTAATGAATGAATCCAGTTTTTGGTCTGTAAGCTTTTGCAAGTTGAGGTTTTCCAGGCTCTCTGGTGACTTTCACAAATATCTGTTATCCTGGAAGCACACCAGTTAATCTGGGCCCCAAACTGGTTTTCCTCGGATACCCTTAAATCAGGAGTTTAGCTGAAGCCTCAACTAAGCTCACCCAGCATTCAGGCCCGTGGAAACAAGTCTGAAAAATTTGCAAAAAGTAGGTAGGGAATATGCCGTGTTTATGAGTATCCTGAGCAAAATTTCATTTACAGAAAGAAAAGGTAACCAGTACTTGAGGAAAGGGGTGACACTGTGGCCACCCCCTCAAATTAATCCCTAACACTCAGATTAATCCCTGTTTCTTGTGTAATAGTTTCAGCAGCTTTGTCAGACGAGAGTCTAGCAGATTCAGGAGATGGAGCTTTGGCTCAGGGTTGTGTAGCCTTAGGATGGGGCCTTGGGCCTTTAATGGGCATCAGCTGTGGCCACGAACTTTCGTGTACACAGTGGGCGTGAATATAGGACAGGAGAAGAGAAGTTTCTTGTGGAACACAGAAAAAGCAGCTTTTGAGAATTTTTGTACTTCTTGGGAGGAACTGACGCTGATTGGGGCAGAGTCAGGAAATACTGTTTTGTGATCATTTCTTTCACAACATTTATTTTTCTGGCTGCAGCGACCTAGGAAACATGAATTTTCCTCTCACCTAGACTTTGTGCAAGAATAAAGATGAACCAAGGAGGGAAAAAGTCACCTCAGGTATGTAATGCATTTGAGACACTCTCAGCCAATTTTTATGTAAGTGAATTGCTTGGATNTCCTAGGAAACATGAATTTTCCTCTCACCTAGACTTTGTGCAAGAATAAAGATGAACCAAGGAGGGAAAAAGTCACCTCAGGTATGTAATGCATTTGAGACACTCTCAGCCAATTTTTATGTAAGTGAATTGCTTGGATCTTACCCATCTGCATGGTCCAAGTCCAAGTGGATACCGGGTAGGATATGTCACATCAGAATGTCTATCAACTAATAAAGTATAATTTATTAAGACTTGCTGTGAAGGGTGAGGAACAGATGCATTAGCAGTAAGGAAGCGAGGTAGGAGTGTCAAATGCCTACCTTCAATAAATGTGCCCATAACTGTGTGTTTGGCAGCTGTCAATTATGGGGTAAACGGCTACCAATAATTGTTAGGAGTCATTACAAATGCTACATCTTATAGAGGAAATGTGTCTTTTAGGCTCCTATTGAAACGCTGTCAGGTCCTGGGTCCCCCTAAGCAAGAGCTTAGATGGGGATTCAAGGCCCAGGTAGCTGGTAGGAAAGGTCAGAAGGACAGCTTTGTAGTCAGGGAGATAGAGCTTATCAGGAGAGGATACTAGGTGTAAGCTCTTGAGGCTAAGGGCCTTATTAGTTTTGTTCACTGCTAGAGCCCCAGCACCTAGAGTAGTGGCACTCATTAAACTGTTGTTGAATGAATGAATAAATGGACATGGAAACATCTCTGTCAGCAGAGGGACTGGCTTAAAGCAACCTAGATGAGCACAGCTCAGTTTCAACTAAAATTAGAAGTAGTTAAACTAGGAAAGGACCATGCAGTCTTCCTCAGGAGGCAAGGAAGATGGCTTGGGTTCTGGGGTCAGAAATATTTAAATCAAGGGCCACTGAAAATCCAACTGGACTCTTCATTAGCTATCTGTGTCCCCAGTTGCCACTTTCATGCCTATAGTCAAGGTAGTTTTGTAGACTGTCTACTATGAGAAGGAATATAGGCTCTGTGTAGTTACCTGTTGCCGACTAACAAAGTTACCCTGAAATGTGGCAACTTACTTTGGAATCCAGGTGTAGCTTAACTGGATGGTTTTGGCTCTGAGTCTTTGATGATAATGCTGCCAAGCAGTTCGCTGGGGCTGCGTCATGTCATGGCTGGACTGGGGTTGGCGAGTCTGCTTCCAAGCTCGCTCACGGAGTGGTTGGTGGATCTCAGTTCTTCACTGGCTGTTGGTAGGCCAGCAAGTTCTGGTCATGTGAACTTCTTCATAAGGCTGCTGGCGGGTGGGGAAACCCCAAGGGAAGCCACAGTCTCTTAAAACCTAATCTCAGAAATGACATCCTAGTACTTGTGCCGTATTCTGTTGTTGCAATTTTGGAACAAAGTGTCGGTGAACTAGTCTAGTGTGTGAATACCAGGAGACAGAGATCGTCAGGGGCCACCTTGGAGCCTGGCTATGGTATTAGCTATGAACACTGTTTCAAGAGAGTGTGTGGCCCCACAGGGAGCCCCACTCATCTCACCCCTCAAAATAAAATCCAGAGATCCCTCCCACACATTTCTGCTACAGTATTTGAAATGGAATGGTTCTGAAGCCATCTAATTTGAGGCCCAAGGTCAGAAATTTATTTCCAGTCTAACATCTCTGGATCCCTCTCCTCTGTTCAAATTGTCAGAAGGGGCAGAAAGGAGTCACCTTTTCAATTCAGTTTTTATTAGTTCATTTTCTGGGCAGGAGAGTAAGGGTAAATAATTTTGATCACGCCAAACTCTCATTTTCTGCCTCGCACACCTCTTCTTGACGTTGGGTTATTGTCACTGTAGGGGCTCCCTGAAACCTCTAGCACAGCCCTCAAGACAAGCTGTATCTCCATCTAGAGAGCCTTGCGGGCATGACAGTTGCACAGCTTCTGCTAATAATTCAGAAGTCATCTGACAAGTAAAGACTTGCACCTGTACCCTGCTGCAGCTGGAGGGACTTCTGAGATCCAACAGGCAGGGCTTTTTCCATGGGCTGAACTCAATAGGCTGCCCCCTGTTTGGAGCGTTTGTGTCTTCTCAGAGCTTGGTGAGGTGTTGCTCCTGCGGCTGCGTTTATCATATGTGGGAAAGTTCTGCAAAATAAGTCCAGGCGTATCCTGTTTAAGATTCACGTTGGAGCACAGACACAAACTGAGTCCAGGATTTAGCTTGGGTCGAGTTTCCTCCCTCCTACCGCCACCCCGTCCCCACTGCCTGGATGGGCAGGGCCCCAGTGCTCCCCACTGCAAACCCGGCTACACCACAAGGAGTTAAAGCTGTCCCTTGGCGCTCCGTGGAGCCACACCAGAGCAAGGGAGACTCTAACTGCTTCTCTAGAACCAGCAGGGGGATCAGTAGATGCAGTGATCTAATAGTTTTTTTCCACAGCTATTGTTCTGATCATGTGAGAGCTATTGGTTGTCCTTATAATCCAAATTTTCCAAACCCTGGTTTGGTAATTGTCATAGTTTGAGTTTGAATTAACCTTTAAGCCATTTTGTTCCTTAGATCCTTGAAGCTGTTGTACAATAAAAGTACAAATTGCTAAACTTCAGCTGTTTTGTAAAACCACATCGTAGATAATAATTACAATGGTCTTTTCCATTGCTTAGATAAGCTCTGCTGGTATGGACTAATAAACTTTATCTCGGCATTCTGATGAGGAAGTGGTTTTATTAAACCACTGAGTGTGAGTCTAGCAATAGAATTCTTTACAGTAAAGTTAATGTAGGAAAATCTGATTCTAGTTTAAAGGGATAGTCAGGTCACTTATCAAAGTTTACTCTGATCTAAATTCCAATTTACTTAATACGTTTTCTTCAGTAAATCTTATTATGAGGATACCGTCCAAATTGTAGACTAGTTATAGAAGTTATTTCTGCCAACTGGGAGCTAAGAAAGTTGTAATGTAAAGGAGTTTTTATGTAGGTCTCTGATGAGAGAAAATAGTGCCTTCGTTTAACAAATGGGAGAGAAGACAAATGAGTGTTCTTGATGACCATACTCTTTTTCTCTGCTCTTGTCTCTTAAGAGTTTATGTCCTGATTTTACCCATCGACATGAGGTGGACTGCTTGTCAAAAGCCAGTGTGTTTAGTGTAATCCACTTTCCAAGGAAATACACACATAGATTGTCCTACCTTTAACAAAAATTAATTAGCCTTTGCGCATAATGCTCTAAGAACTCTGGTGGGAACATGACAAAAAGGAGCGTTCACTTGGGACTATGGGTGCAAAACATGACCAAGGCTATCTTATCTCATGGACAGGTACTGCCACTACAGCCACAATGACTTTGAAAAAAATGACCTTTACAAAGGTTACTTGATTCATCCGCTAGGAGTTAATGAGCACTTGTTGAATTTTCCTCTGTGTCAGGCAGAGAGGTGGGCACACTTAACAATGGATGTATAGCATAGTTATTAAGAGCTTGAATTTTGGGTGCTAATTGCATGAGTTAGGTTTTTATTTCTGACATGCTAATTGTGTAGCCTCGGGCAAGTTATTCAACTTCTCTGTGCCTGGTTTCTTCAGCTATGAACTGGGGATAATAATAGTATCTATTTCATAGAGTTGATGTGAGGATTAAATGAGTTAACATTTAGAACAATGCCTGTCATCTCATAATGCTGTAGGTTTTAGTTATTATTGATACTATAAGTATTATTTAAAAGAAACATAATCCTAATAGACTATTTTCATCTAAATCTTTCCCCATCCACACTTCTCATAGCATTTCTTATAGTCGATTTTTTAGTATGTTTAAAACAAATTTTTATGAGAGCTTCAAGAATTACAGCACTTTGCAATGTGAGACCCTTATTTTGTAATGCAAACCAGCCCTGGAGAAGCTATGTCAATGGCTTGAAGTAAAAAACTCAACTGGTTGCATCTCCAGGATTAACATCCTGTTTATGCGTCTAATACCTTAATTGTGGCTTAAAGGTCAGGATGGCATAGCTCTGGGGACCTGAGCTCAGACCGAAGCCAGAGAACTTCAGGCCCACTGCCCTGTCCACAAATCAACATGAATCCTTTCTCTACCAAAGTCAGATACTGTGGCTTTGAATGTCCCTTAGAAAAGAGTTCTGACCACTTTTCACAGTCCCATGCATTCTTAAAGGTAGCATTTAATGCAAGCACAAAGAAAATGTGAGTTTCTCTGCTTTTTTCTATGGGTCAGCCATTGCATTGGTGACAGAAACAAATGCAAATTAGCTTACACAAAAAAAGATTTATTAGAACCGAAAGATGTGCCTTGAGAGCTCTCCAGAAGACTAGTAGTTCCCATTCCATCAGAACACCCTTTGTCTCTCATCTCTGCTTGACAAGCAGAATATTGGCTGAATTCTGTAACCCACCATTCTCTGCATAGTAGGGACACGGCTACCACAGCTTTAGACTGTGGTTCTTACAGTTTTCTGATTATGTGACCTAATAGAGCTGCCTTCCACTGTGTGCCCATCACTGTCAAGGGGAAGGGGGAGGTATTACAAGTGCCCATTGTGGAGTAGCAGAGCAAAGGGGAGGATGGAATTACCAACCATCCTTTTCTATAACAAAACTTTCTCTGACATTTAAAAGCCCAACACACCCTTCTGGATGAAAAACATAGCAACTTGCCTACTGTTTATCATCGCTTAAAATTTTATAAGAGCTTATACTTGGCAGTACATGGGGCAGTTGTTTACAAGCCATTTTATAGATGAGAAAACCAAGGATCTAGCTTGCTGATGGTCACATATTTAACAACTAATCAAACATAAACTAGAACTGAGTCATTTCGTTGCATCAGAGATTATTTCCACCTATTTTACTCACAAGCAAGGGTATTCTTCAGTTTATAGGAAAAAAAAGCATTAAATACAGTGTGCTAGAACCTGGTTCAGTGTAGAATCAATACATATTTGTGGAATGAATGAATCTCTTGCCCATGTCAGAGGGCAAGGCCTCAACAAGGTGAGAAATACGAATGAGGATCTGTGCAACCACGAAACCCCACCAGCTTCTCTTGACATGCATCTACCAGCGCTGGCACTCTTGTTGAGTGAGTACTGGCTGAGGGAAGTTTTTCCTTGTTTTCTTTCCTGATTCAGATTGACAGATCCTTGTGTTTGACTTTAAATTGATTATGACAGCACGTCCTGTTTACTTGGATTAGTTCACAATTATTCTTTTTGTCTCCTGTTCTGTAACACAGGGTTACTTTTTCGTACCTGCCGGATGCTTAACATGTCCTTTATGTGTTTGACTTTGTTTAGTTCTCACAAATATGTTTCGTAACTGTGTTTAATAGCCCAATCGGTTCATAGGATTGGGGGGTGGTGGTAAGGAGAGTGAAATGCTACGATCTCTTTTGCTTGGCTACTAAAGAAATGATTCATTTCATATTAAGTGTTGCTCAAAACAATTCTTAAAGGGATCCAATTTACTAATTAGATCAATCATGATGTCCTCACTGAGAGTTTAGATTTCCAAAATCAGAACTTGATGCGGTGAGTAGGGACTGGAGAATATAGTTTTGCAAAGAACCTACTTCTGTTTCAAACCTGGGAAACCGCTGACCAAATCTCAGAGAAGTTAGAACATAACCCCTATGCTGCAAAATTATCAGTGAAACCAGTTTTTTAAAATGACACCTCGCCACCAAATAGCCAACAATGGAAGTATTTCATAATTGGCAGCCGCTCACCCTTTTCAGCTTTCATTGAGATGAGAGCTGAGATTCAATCTGTAGTTTTCCCTTTGAAGCTCCAAGATCTTTGTAAAGAAATGAATTTACCTTTCATGGAAGTGAGGGCCTGGCCCAGACTATATGCTATGGAAAATTTCCATGTGTCATTTTGTGGAGCTGTTCAATTAGTGATCAGAGAATTCAGTATACATTCTGACCAGACCCATGACTGCTTACTTGGGTAATTCACTGTGCCACCTCCTGTTTTACCTAATTATGAATGTAAACACTAGGCTATATGAATACTGGCTTTGGGGGCGCCTGGGTAACTCAGTCAGATCAGCGTCTGACTCTTGAATTCGGTTCAGGTCATGATCCCAGGGTCGTGGGATGGATCCCCACATTGGGCTCTGCACTCTGGAGTCTACTTGAGATTCTCTCTCTCCTTCTGCCCTTCTCCCCACTCTCTCTCTAAAATAAATAAATATAAAAAAAAATAAATACTGGCCTCGCACCTACAAGGAAAGCAATTAATTACATTTAGGATCTTATTTCTAGATCCTCACTCATTATTTTTTTCCAGACCAAATACATTCACAAATCTGGACTATCTTTTGGTATTGAGGAGTTTCCCCATAAAATAGTATACCAGTAGTTTTCTCAAAGCATGTACCATGTTTGGGGAACCTTGGTTCTATCTTCCTTGTTCTCCTATATAGTTTTACCTTGCATGTCTTTCTTCATTCTTTTTCTTTCTTTGTTCTTATCAATCTTTTTTTTACATGTATTTTTTTTTAAAGATTTTATTTTTATGTAATCTCTACACCCAACGTGGGGCTTGAACTCACAACCCTGAGATCAAGAGTAACATGTGGTACAGACTGAGCCAGCCAGGCACCCCACATGTGTCTTTTCTATAAATTTTCTAGTGCTCTTGGTTTCTATGCATTCTTTATACTCTTTTTCATTGAGTTTCCTGGTGTTTCTAAAGAGATCTCCTTGGAATGATAAGTATTTAATAAGAGAAGCACTTAGGTCCAGTAGCATTGTTAGGTTTGGCTTTTGGTCTTCAGAGTCTTAATTTTTCTGCCAGTCATTCTAATAATACCTCTGAGTGTAGAGAAAACTTCTCAGTTTCAGATGGTCCTACCAACAATTTTAAGTTCTATAAACCATGTCATTGTCCTCATACTTCTAAGAATTAATATTTTTCCATCATCCCAGATTTCTTTCTGGACAAAGACAAGATTGCCCTCTGGTCTTTGTTATCAAGCTTAGAGCTAATTTATAGTGAATTATTAAGAAGTGGAAGATCCTAGTCATTGCCTAACTTTGGGACCCTAATAGATCATGTGTCTATTTGACTGCAAGCCACTATGGGACTTGAACAACTCCAGGTATAGACATTCCATCTGTCTTTAAGTCCTCTTCTCAAAATACTACTTAAAATTATTGGTTCTCATTTAGACCCTATTCTTTTTGTCCATCTTGGGTGAATTCCTCTGCACACTGGATATTAAATTAAAGCCACCTTTCTTTTATTCTTTTCAAGCAATCTCTTGAACCCTTTCTGCTTTGTTTGCTTCTTCTGTGTCTCCAAGAACACTAGGGAGCCAGGAAGAAGCAAGAACCTGGCTTTCCCACCCCAGCCAGGAAAGAAAATTAGGCTGATCAGCTCCCATTGCCTCTGACCTTCACATCATGTCATTGTTTAATACTGCTCTCAGGAGAGGCGGTGTTTGTTGTACCTGGGTTGACTGTATGGTTCTAGACTGATCTAGACCTTGTCTAGGACTCTGAGTCCTTAGAGGGAGTCCAACACTTCTGTAAACACTAAGTTTGGCTCCCACACAGGTACCTCTCAGGGTGTTAGTAGGTATCAGGTGTGCTGGGTTGACTTCTTGCTACTTACAGGCCCACAACTACAGCTCCCCATGTTCCTTTGGAATCATTGGAAGAGTTGATTTCCTCATACTAAGAACAATGGTTCAACCTCTCTTCTGAGGATATCTTAGTAACTTAAAGGTGTTTTATCCTCTAAGAAGTTTTCCGAGTGATTCCAAGGAAGCCCACAGAGGATTATTGTCCCCAGGGCACAATCTCTAGAGATATGAGGTTGATTTCATGGCACTTTTCTAGATGAATATATAGTTTGTTTAATTTGTTTCCTAAACTGTGACATTTCTGAAAGGGTACTATTAACAATTACATAAGGGCTCTAGTCCTAGACAAGGCAAACTGGGATGTTTGTTCACTATAAACTTCTTTCACTAGAGAGGAAAAGGGAAAAAAATTAACCTATGGTGGGCATTCTACTACAATAGATAAGAGTGTACTAACTTTTAAACCTCAACAGAAAAATGAAGTTTTGTCTTCAAACAGAAGTGTATATTATACTACTGAAACAAAATCCCATAACTAACTCTTCTTTATTTATATAATCAACATTTATTGAGCAACAACTACATGCCAGGTCATACTAGCCATAGGGGGATACATGTATGAATAGATACAGTTCCTGTCTGCTTTTTTGAATAAAAAAATCATGTCAACTTCCACATCTGATGTTTGTCCTGTGAAATTGCTGGTGTTTTAAATTATATGAAAATTAAAATTATGTTTGATGCTTTAGTGAATTCTTTTTTCCTTACTATTTTATTTATTTTTTAAAAAGATTTTATTTATTTATTTATTTGAGAGAGACAGAGCACACGAGGCAGGGGAGAGGCAGAGGGAGAGAGAGAAGCAGTCTCCCTGCTGAAGAGCGAGCCACAGAACTTGATCCCAGGACCCGGGGATCATGACCTGAGCCAAAGGCAGATGCTTAACTAAGTGAACCACCCAGGCACCCCTTTTCTTACTATTTTAAATATCCTTTCATGTAAATAGCATTGAAGGAATGGTTTGAATTGGGGCTATGCCAGTATTTTATTCACCTTCAAATTGGAGAATGTGATGACTCAGAAAAATGTGCATCCTAGCTAGCTTCAGTCATTGGTTGTGGTTGCTGCTTTCAGTGTAAATCTTGCCTAACCTTCCAGCTTAAAAGACAAAGTGCTCTCAGTTTTGCGTGACAGGACCCGGAATCTTTAGTTGTACCTCAGGCTGCTTTTGAGTAACTTGTCAGTAGATACCCTGTTCACATAGTATAATCATATTCAACTGAGTATAAAAATATTGGGATTTATAATACCTCTTATGAACATTGATCCACAGTGGAGGCCATTTTGTTTGCATTCCACAAAGGATGATCTTTTGTAGAGCTTGCTGTGCAGGAGAGATTTGGGGCTGTCTTCCAAGATGACTCAGCTCTTGTCTGAGTAGGTCTGTGAATCGGTTACCTGGAAAATAATGTAAATTACATTTACAATGGTAAGTTACAAGTAGGGACAACTAGCAAACAGGTCATTAGCATGCAGGAAAAAACCCTACCTACTAGGGTAGGCATTTAGGTCAGTTGGTTCTACTGTAGAGGCAGATTTGTGGAATCATGCTGGCCTTGCATGTGTGTGAGCACGTCATGCTAGATACACGTTGTGATGCTTTGACCATAGGCACTGACCACAGCCCTCGCTCTGCCAGCTCTGGAGCAGGTGGAACAAGAGTAGGATACATTTATCATCGCTCCTAAAAAATAACTAAAAGCTCTCCAAATTCTAGAACACACCATGTGATCGAAGAACTAAATTACATGCTGCCTCCTCTGTTTTCCTTAATGTTATTTCACATGTGACAATCTCAGATTTCTAGATAGATAGTTAGAAGGTATCATCCCCGACAAAACTTGGAAGTGTAGGGAGCTGATGTTGCAGTCCTTCCACCTCCTCTCTCCTGGAATCCTCTGCCACTTCCTGAAGTCCCCAGACTTGCTATTATTGGTTGTGTCCCCTTTTCTCTGTAGGATGCAATGCTCCAGGCCTAGCCAGCATGACCTTGACAATTAGGCAAATCTGGTTAAAATGTTAGATCAGTACCTACTGCATGATTTGTGGCAAGTTCCTTAACTCCTGGTTTCCTCATTGATATAAGGCTAAAATTACAGGATGGTTGTGAGGATTTAACCAAGTGAGGTATTGAATGCCTTACGCAATGCCTAGCATTGAGTTAACAGTGTAACAGATACTACCCTTTTTTGCTTCTCCTTCCTCATGTCCTTCAGTCCTGTTCTACCAACACAACACACTGTCTAGCCTCACTGGGGCTTTCGTTTGGTCAGTTCTCATAAATTACATCTAGTGAACAAAAATGATGTCTTCCTAGAGATGAAAAGGCTTTAGACTACAGGTTTTCAAGGAGTGTTCTGCAGGGCCTCGGGTACCCTGGGAAAAGCCCACAGGGATGCCCAGGAAGTAGAGGGAGTGGGGCTCTGGCCCTTGACTTCCTTTGACTGAAGGAATACTGCATTTATCAGTTTTAAATAATAAGATTTTCATAGGATTTCATTTTGAAGATTTTTTTAAATAATATTTTTTATTATATTATGTTAGTCACCATACAGGACATCCCTGGTTTTTGATGTAAAGTTCCATGATTCATTAGGTTGCATGTAACACCCAGTGCACCATGCAATATGTGCCCTCCTTACTACCCATCACTAGCCTATCCCATTCCCCCACCCCCACCCCTCTGAAGCCCTCAGTTTATTTCCCAGAGTCCGTAGTCTCTCATGCTTCATTCCCCCTTCTGATTACCGCCCTTTCTTTATCCCTTTCTTCTTCTACCAATCTTCNCCCCTCTGAAGCCCTCAGTTTATTTCCCAGAGTCCATAGTCTCTCATGCTTCATTCCCCCTTCTGATTACCGCCCTTTCTTTATCCCTTTCTTCTTCTACCAATCTTCCTACTTCTTATGTTCCATAAATGAGTGAAACCATATGATATTTGTCTTTCTCTGCTTGACTTATTTCACTTAGCATTATCTCCTCCAGTGCCACCCATGTTGCAGCAAAAGTTAGAAATCATTCTTTTTGATAGCTGAGTAATATTCCATTGTATATATGGACCACAGCTTCTTAATCCAGTCATCTGTTGAAGGGCATCTCAGCTCCTTCCGTGATTTAGCTATTGTGGACAATGCTGCTATGAACATTGGGGTGCCTATGGCCCTTATCTTCACTACGTCTGTATCTTTGGGGTAAATACCCAGTAGTGCAATGGCTGGATCATAGAGTAGCTCCATTTTTAACTTTTTAAGGGATCTCCACACTGTTTCCCAGAGTGGCTGTACCAACTTGCGTTCCCATCAACAATGTAGGAGGGATCCCCTTTCTCCACATCCTCTGCAACAATTGTTGTTTCTTGCATTGTCAGTTTTTGCCATTTTAACTGGCATAAGGTGGTACCTCAGTGTGGTTTTGATTTGAATTTCCCTGATGGCTAATGATTTTGAACATTTTTTCATGTGTCTGTTAGGCATTTGTATGTCTTCATTGGAAAAGTGTCTGTTCATATCTTCTGCCCATTTTATGATTTGTTTATTTGTTTCTCGTGTATTGAGTTTGAGAAGTTCTTTGTAGATCTTGGATACCAGTCCTTTATCTGTAGTGTCCTTTGCAAATATATTCTCCTATTCCGTGGGCTGTCTCTTAGTTTTTTTGACTGTTTCCTTTGCAAAGCTGCTTTGGCCAGTACTTGATAGGTAAAGAAAGGAAACCCAGAGAGTCTAGAGATCACTGCCATGCTCCATCCACCTTGCCAAGTCGTTGTACCCTTCCCCTGAAGCTCTTCCTTTGGGCTTCTTTCATGCCACTTGACCAGACTGTATGTGGAACTATATTCATGTGATCCTTGTTCAGTCAAGATTTATTAAATTTAAATTCCCTCAAAAGTTTCACAACTGTCTGGCATTAAAGCCCCTTGAAGAGTATTGACATAATTCTTTCAAAGGCATTGATATTACCAAGACTCTAAGTTTCATTCAAAAACTGAACAAATCCTTAAAAATATTTTTGTTATCTCTATGTCCTGTTGTTATTTTTTTTATGTTCAGTTAACCAACATACAGTACATCATTAGTTTTTGATGTAGTGTTCAATGACTTGTTATTTGCGTATAACATCTAGTGCTCATCACAACACGTGCCCTCCTTAATAAAAGTACTTTAAGAGAATTACTCAGGTAATACATATGTATTACATATGTGTATGTAAATGTTCACATACAGTTTTAGTCTACTCCATATAAATTAAAACCAGATTCCTCAGATTATTTTATGGCTTGATTTCTCCCCTCCTAACAGTGTCATAGAGATTATCTCCAAGAAAGTACTTATACATCAATGTCACTCTTTATTTATATGCTCCCAGTATTTCCATTATATTTTGTGATATGTCACTAAAAATGGGCAAGTAGATGATTTCCTTCTTTCCCCTATTACAAATATTCTTGCAATGAGTATTCTTTATGTACCTCATGCATGGATTTAAAGGAGTATCTTTAGGAATTATCCAGATATTTATTCAATTTTGTTAATTAAAAATTTTATAGATGTGGATATGTTGCCCTCAAAATTTCCATATTTATTTATATTTTCGCTAGTAGAGTATGAGAGTATGTATTTCGTCATAACCTCAATTATTACAGAAATTTAAACTCATGTATTTTTTATTTTCAATTTCACAACTTCCAATTTTTTCCAATCAGAAAAACTGAAGTGATATTTTAAGTATTTATTGGGGGGTTGAATATTTTTGCACATGTTATTTCCCTTTGTAATTTTTCTACCAATTATCTATTTATAATATAGCACACTTTTCTATTGGGTACTTTGTCTTTAATTGATTTGTAGCTTCTTTATTTTGGGTATTTATCTTTTTTATATACACCAAATATATTTTGTTTTAGTCCTTTGTTATATGTGTTACACATATTTTCTCATAAGTTGTCATTTAACTTTTTACTTTGTTGGTGGCCCTTTTGATATACAAGGTTTACATTCTCATACAGTCACATCCATTGATCTTCTCCAGGTCCTGTTGACGCTTCCTCTCAAATCCAAACCCTTCTCTTCATCTTTCTTTCTCCTGTTCTTGCCTAAGACAGAAGGGCCTCTTGCCAAGACCAGTGCAATAGTTCTGAGTAGCCAGTTTCCACTCTTGTGTCTCTGCAACTCACTCTCCACACCTGTTCCATTTAAAAATGTGCATTAGATATTACTTCTCTTCTTAAAATTTTTAATTTCTTCACATCACATTTAGAATGAAATTCATACTTCTTACTCTTGCTTGAAAAGCCCTAAATGGTCTAGCATACCTCTCAGACTTCATTTCTTCTGGGTACAGCACTTCAGCTACATAACATTAAGTTACTCAGGCAAGCTAAGTTTAGTCTCAGCTTATGGCCTTTGCACTAATTACTGTCCCTGAACAGAGAGCATTCCTTCCAACTCTTTGAATGATTTGCTTCTTCCCATTCAAATCACAGATTAAATTTAATCTCTTCCAAAGTGATTTTTCTCCTCAAAGAGCCAAGGTTACTTGATCCTCACACCCAGCTTTAATTCTCACCACAACCTACACCTCACTATTTGATCTCTTGTTATTGGTTGATTGTTGATTGAATGATCAATTTACCTATTATCTATATATCTACTCAACTACTTGTCCTTCCAGCCATCTACCTATCTGTCCACTTACCTGTGTGCTTATCCACTGATCCATCTCTTCCATCTGTCCATCCATCCCTCCACTTATCCATCCACCCATCCTTCCATCTATCCATCATTCATTTATCCATCCTTCTCTTCTCTTGGACCATGTGACTTATATTTAAAAAAATGTATTTATTGCTATTTAAGTGAGGTTCTGGGGAGGGAGTAAAGCCAAGTATTTATTGTAGGATGGCCATACAGTTCATCATTCAAACCAGGACATTTTGAGAATAAAAAAAAAATTATAATTATATTGGGACAAGAGATGTAACCTGGGACTGTCTTGATCTTATGCTTATCCAATTAACTATCAGAAGTTGTTTAAATTATTGAGACTTTATAACATTTTTATATCTGGTGTGCTTTTATTTCCTTTATTCTTTATTTAATAAGGCTATTGTCTATTCTAATAGTTTCATTCTTATGAACTTCACATTAATATTATTGAGTTCACATAACTCTATGTTGAGCTTTTTCTTAGAATTAAATTACATTTATAGCAGAAAAAATATTGTTGAGGAACATGATATATTGAGTTTGGTCAGAAATGACACTGAAGAAGTATAATGTATCTCTCTTCATTTATTTTAGTTTTTAAGTATATTTCAGAATATTTAACATATTCTTCATATGACTACCATATAATTTTTTGTTAACTTTTTTCTAAATCTTTTATATTTTGTTGTGCTGATATAAATTCAACATTTTTTCACTTTATTTCCTTACCTATTATTGTTGATATGTAGAAAAGCTTTTAATATTTGCCTATTTATTTTGTAATCATTTAGAGCCTTATTTCAGATACATTTCTCTTTCATCCCATGTTATATGTGTAGGAAATATATTAGTGCTTCTTGTGAAAGACTGTATTTTTCAAAGATGGCTATAGTAGCATCTCCCATCCCGTGTGATCTTCTGAATGTGACCTTGCCATTCCACTGAGAGTGCCCTTCTATTGAATCTGGATTTAGTGACTCAGTTGTCACTAAAGAAAACACTGTGTAGGATCTGAACCATTCAGCTTTTGCTTGACATATTCATCCTCTCGGGATGCTCTTCAATACACAGATGCCAAACTTTGAGGAATCTGAGCCCCATGGCGAGGCCATGGTGTGTAGGTATTCTGGTTACAGTCCCAGATGTGTGTTGTCATTATGTTAGCCCAGGCACGAGCCATGTGAGTAAAGAAGCTTCCAGATGATTCCAACCCCAGTGATTTTAGTCACTCCCAGCTATTCTGCCTAGTTGGGGCCCCAGACATTGAGGAACAGAGACAGGTCATACCCCCTGGACCCTATTCAAATTCCTGATCCTTAAGTTTGGGGTTGTTTGTTTTATAGCAAGAGGTGACTAAAACACTCCTGAATCAGTGCATAGAATAAGAAGTCGTAATACCTCTACCTTTTATTAGCTTTAAGACCTTAATCATGTCAGTCAAGCTTTCTTGGACTCAAGTGTCCTTATCTGTAAAGTGCGGACCGTGTTATCTGCCTTTCCAAAACCACAGAAAACTGGTGAGAATCAAGTGAAAAAATGATGTAAAAGCACTTTGTAAAAATGAATGTGAAAATGTAAACCACTGTCCATTAATATGAAGAGATGCGTAAACATAAATAGACTAATTTTTGAGTCAATTATATATATATCTTTTTTCTAAGATCGAATAGGCTTAATGATTTCCCTGGACAGAGCTGGCCTAACAATATGGGATAGGAGACCTTGGTCTCATGCAACTGCATGCTCTGTCTCCAAAACATGAAAAGCGCTCTGTAGGTGATCAATAAATGACTGAAATTGCTTCCAAGAAAGTCAAGGTATTGTGGGTCCATTCAAAATTTAAGAAATCCAGACATCTCGGGTATGACCCAAGCTAAAACTAAAACTGCTCAAGAGAATCACACCTTTGTTCAGGTTTTTCTTTACAACCTAAGATCATCACATAAAAAGCAGTGAAAACTGCTTGTTGGGAGAGCTGCTTCGCATTTCTGCTCCACGGCCCCCCATCCCCCAAGGCCGGCCACAATGGCTTATATCTCCAGCATGAGGAGCCAGAGCCAGAGTGACTGAGCCATGCTCCCAAGGAAAACAGAGTTAGATAAAGGAAGTGTTTGACTTTTAGAAGAGCAGTGAGAGAGGGATCTCACTCTAAGTGTCCCCTCTGTCTTCTTGTGAACCTAAGAAAGCAAAGTGTTTATACAAAGTATAAAGTATAATTTTTATGTCTGGGTTGTTTTCAGGGCCAAACGCTACTAACCCTCTTTTTGATGCTGTTAATTGTGCTATATCTAAAACCAATGGAGCATCCTTGATAGTTGCTGGTTTGTTTTAGGAATTTTACAGCCATGAATAGGAAAATGAATAGCATTTGAAGCTTAAAGTTGACGTGATGTACTGGAAAGGACATTTACTTTTTAGCAAGACCTTAGTTCAAATCATATTACACACATAATAGTGTTAACTTCAGCTATCTACCTCAACTCTTTGAAGCTAGAAATGGGGTAAACAGAGATAACATTTACCTCCTTGTCCTACTGTGAGAATTAAATGACCTCTTATGTTTGGGGAAGCAAAGTCATGTTAACATTTTTTTTTTAAGATTTTATTTATTTATTCATGAGAGACAGAGAGAGAGGCAGAGGGAGAAGCAGGCTCCCCGTGGAGCAGGGAGCCTGATGCGGGGCTCAATCCCAGAACCCTGGAATCATGGACCCTGAGCTGAAGGCAGATGCTTAACTGACTGAGCCACCCCAGGTGCCCTCATGTTAACATTTTTACCCCAACTTCCCTGGATCAGATGCTCTACAAACATGAGTGCTCAGTCATCTCCTTCCTTTTTCTCACTTTGCTCCAGGTATTTCTTGAACTTTCCAGGTGTTTCTTCAAATGTTCATGAGTAGGTCTCAGGCTTCATGAAGTTGAAAATGAAACAGTCCCTCAGCTTCAGCCTCTCCCCCAGTAGGGTTCAGGTTGGAGATTAGACATACTATCCTCTCCATAATCCTATTTTACTTCTCCTTCTCCATCTACCTTCTTGTTCAAGTTCATAACTACCTCTTACTTGTAGGCAAATCAATTCATGAAATAGACTTGGGAATCACCAGACTACCCAGTTCCTAAGCACAACCAGACCCTGAATCCTGATTTGGGCTTCCTGGGAAACCTGGCACACAGATTCTGCCACAAACCTTATCTAATTTCACCCCAGGAAAGGCTAAGTGACCCATCTAAGATGACAGTAAGAACTCAGTCTTGGGTCTTATGTCACCACAGAGCCTCTTCTATATGTAAGGCTGGAGTTAGGCTCTGCAGCTACATTGCCCGCCTCAAAGCTGCTATCAGCCCATTTGTCATCTGTGACTTTGGAAGAGTTTACCGTGATAGTAGGCTCAAAATCTCCTCTGCGGCTTGGCCTGGTAGCTGCTCTCCATGACATTGACCTCTAAAGGTCACCCTGAAAAACATGTGCCTCCTTTCTTACTCAGTAGGGAAAAAAAAATCACATCTTTATTTTTCTCCCTCGGCAAATATGTGAGTGTACTTTTCCTGGGTAAATAATCATNCCTCCATGACATTGACCTCTAAAGGTCACCCTGAAAAACATGTGACTCCTTTCTTACTCAGTAGGGAAAAAAAAAAAATCACATCTTTATTTTTCTCCCTCGGCAAATATGTGAGTGTACTTTTCCTGGGTAAATAATCATTCTTTGTGTTTAATTTCTATTGTGTATTCACAGTTTCCGTTTATGGGCAGAGTCATGGCTTAAATTAAGCTGACCTCCTAGGATTTCATGTTCAATACTTTCCCTTTCCTGTTACATGTTGTTAAAGTGCTAGGATATTTCGGGGTGGGGGGGGAACACTGGCAGAGTAGCTAGGGAGTGCTATCACACACATCCGTATAGAACAATCCAGTAATTTTTGGACCCCCCCTCAAAGGAGCAGACCATCTGGCTTCCAGATTCAGGTGTATGGGACATGCAGTTAGTGCTCCTGGGAATTAGCAAAGAAGCAAGCTGTACTCACATGAACAACCCCCTGTAACTCAGAAAAACCGATAGGTAGAAAATCAATACAGCATTGATTTGCAGTCAAGAAACTAGTAACTGTCAAATTGTCAAAAGAGATGCATAGTCAGCCAAAATAATCCTTCCAAGGCCCTTTTATGAGGGAGGTCTGCAGGCTTCCCCAAATATTTTCTACCTCTGGACGGTCTGGACTACAGACATCAGAAAAGTACGTGAAGCTCTTGGCTCTCTCCTGGGGACTCCTGAGAAGATAGGAAAATCTTCTTATGCATGCATAGGAAGTAATGCAACTTGGTGTAAGAAGAAAGAGGATTCCTGTGAATGGAAATACCATATCACTACTAAGTTATAACCAGGATATTTATTTATTATTAGGAATATTTGGTAGAAAATGTCTTCTGAAGAATTTATTTATGTCTTTCCCTCGTTGTTTGTATTCAGATTTCACTTCGTGTCTGAGTCTTTTTAGAACTTTTGGCCAGGCATTTAAACCAACCTGCAACTTGTATCAAAAACCGTAAGTACGAACAAACTTGCTAACCCTGAACCAAAGATAGACCAGTCAATCCGTATTGGCTTAAGATATGGTTAAATGAAGGGGTTTGTTTTGATTTTTTCTTTTTTGAAATTCCAATTAATAGGTTTGTAATGAAATAAACACATTTTTTTAAAAAAATCAAGAACATCAAAATATTCTCAGAAATAAACTGAACAAAAGATAAGGATTTTTAATTACAAAATCTGCAAACAAAGGGAGAGATTGGGATCACTGCTGAGGCCTTCAGAAAGATTCATCATATTACTTGAGATGTGGGAAAGATTAATAAGTTTTTAGTTGCCATGGCTCTTTTCTTGCCAGTGCCCCTACTTGACTTTAGGAAGTTGATTATCTGAAACTTGGATTGCCTCCTACACTCTCCTGGTACGGTCTTGACTAGAGAGTCCTTGGAATGGCTAGGAAACTGTTAACCAATGAAATCATTGTTCCGTGCAGTCCTTTTAGCTCCTGAAGCTTATAAGGCACATTAGATACTAGCTCCAGCTTTCTGAAAAATAGAGAAAAAAAATGTCTAATTTTCAAGAGGTATTATAGAAAAGCTCTCCCTCTTATGCTTGCATTATTTAAAATAATTACTGTAACACCTGCACTTAGCTTTCTCTAAGGAGACCTCAATTTTTCGTACTAGGCAAAAATAAACCCACACTTACCCCAAGGTCACGTGGCTAGCTAGGACCCAGATGCAGCTGTCTGACCCAACACCTGTGTCCCTTTCAGCCTCAGCACATGGTTTCGGACAGTGTGGCTGTCCTGTGACCTTGCACAGTTCAGAAGAAGAAAATGTGGCTACCTTCTCATTGATATAGGATTTTTGAAGTCACCGGCCAAAACAGGACCAGATTTAGGTGCTTAGGGCTGTCACTGCTACCTCCTTGAGTTTGATATAAATAGTCTGGCGACCTGAAGAGGTAACACAATATGATGTGGTGGAATGAGAGCTAGAACTCAACATCTCAGTGTCACGGTTCCATCATCTGTGAAATAGAAATAAGCATATTTTCCTCATATAGGTATTGCAGGGATTAAAGAGAAAAAATGTAGACAAAATATCTAGCACCAATGTCCTTCGCGTGGCAGGCATTCAGGAAAGCTGACTTTTTTCTTCTCCTATTGAATGTGAGACACTGTGTCATCCATTTTTTTGAGTGGGGAACAACATTCTCTGTTCCTTTTTTTTCCCAAGGAAAATGTGGAAGGGAAAGTCCGAACAAGGACAATCACCTTAGGGTATAGAGGAGAAAATGTACTCAATTTGTACTGACTGTTCTCCTGCAGGTGTGAATGTTCCCTTCCAGATATTTCAGCACGTGTGTAAAATACTCTGAGATAATTCTGGCATTCGTCTGTGTGGAAAAAAGTCCAACCTGGCTGAGGGGTTGTGGAGGCTGGATTAGGGCCTAATTGAATAGGTTATGAAACTCTGTAGGTTATGTGCTAAGGCCTTCACTGTTTTTGAGGTTAAGGAAGGCAGCCTTTTCAGAATTTTTATTAAGAGAAGGAGGGGTTCTAATTAAACATCACAAAGGATTTGAATTTTAAGAACCTGGATTTAAATAAAATGTATTGATGGAAGCTAAAACTGTAATATACCTTACAAAAAACAAATAATCAAAACCACCACCACCAAACCAACCAACCAAAGAAAGGAGTGGCTTCCTACATTTAATGGCAATACCTTTGAACTTTTTCCTTGAATACAACATGGGTTCCTGTGTGGGAAAGAGCTAAGTGGGGCGTTCTTTGAAGAGTGGGGTCCCCTGTGTTGCCTCACCCTGGGCCTGTCACCAGAGCTGAGCCCTGCAGCAGGAGCTCATTGGGGAAGTGATTTTGAAGACATTAATTGGGAAGAAGAGAAGAAAAAGGATGCCTGTTCAATGGTGCAGGGGTCCCAAAAGCCCTGCTCAAGAGCTGCTGCTTTGGCTCACCGTGTGTTGCTCTGAGCTCACAGGGTGTTGCAGCTCTAAATTCAGAAGAGAATGTTAGATTCCTGAACAGTACACTCAGCCAGAACCAAAGCACAGCTCCCCAGACTGGGAAACGAGCTCTCCCCTCTTTTCCTGTTTCCTCAACCATGATCACCCAGAGGCTGAGCACCATTGCTGGAGCTCAGTAAATTGGCTTGGAGATTCCAGCAGCTGAAAGAAGGCCGGTACTGGAATGTTCTCCCCTTGAGATGAGAGGTAATAAAGCGAGACTGAGGAATGGGGGATTTAGGAATGGGAGATTTAGGAATGGGAAAGATAAAGTAAACATGAATTCCCATTTGTCTCCTGTCTCCTGCGGGGCTACGTCACATATCTGTGTGAGGAGGTCTGCTGTGTTTGTATCTCATTGCCATGGTTACTTCACGTGTCTTCCTCTGGCCTGGCATCTTCTTTTATTCTTGTCTTTATTTATTTCCACCCCTCCCCCGCTTTCCAGCTGTTGAAATTTCTAGTCTTCTGTTTTCTTTCTAATACATTCATGCAAGCCCTTCCAAGCCTGATAGGTTTAGTGATTGATATCCCCTTTTCACCTCTCCCAAAGGGTTAAATGCAAGAGATTTTCTAGAGCTAATTTAAAAGAATACATCTCTAAAAACATTTTTTTTTAAATTGGAATCCCTTTGTATTTTACACACGTGCTGATACAGATTGGGGTGTAGCAAAAGGGGGGTTTCTGCATCCCAACACTGGAGATCTTGGTAGATCCCAAGCAAGGTAAAGTAAGTTTGTCTTCAGTTAGTACCCTGATAGCCCTAGAGAATATTGAAGTATAATTTATTGTGTCCAAACACGTTTTCTGTGAGGATGATACCTGAGTAAATTACCAAGTCTGTACCTTCATAATATGATTATCAAAGTTTTTTTTGATTATCAAGTTTAATGAGAACTTGAAAGTTCTTCTTATCCATGTCTCAGCCCTAAGTGCCTAAATCAAAATTTAAATTATTCATGCACATTTAAACCAGAGTACTTGACATTCTCCTAATATGGACCCTTCTTCTTCTATAACATATTTAGGCAAGCGAGTATGTTGCAAAATCCTTGATATGGTTGACATAATACAACTACATGTCTAATATTAATTATTTTATTGCTGAGTGTCTGCCTTTGGGGATTATACCTTTTTCTCTTTTCTAGTAACCCTGTTCACTTCTTTTTCTACCCATCTTGGCTTGTTCATTTATTGCACAGATGCTGAGCGCTTGTAAGCACGTAGTGCTCTGGGCTGAGAATTAGTAATGCAGCGGTGAGCAGACAGACATGGCTAACATTGATGTGTTGCCTTACGTGCTTTGTTTCTTACCAGCTTCTCCCTGACTTGAAAGAAAAAAAAAGCTCATTCTTTGAGGTGGATATCAAGACTAAAGAAGATTTTGTATATATGTAATGGAATACTATTCAACCATCAAAAAAATGAAAGCTTGCCATTTGCAATGATGTGGATTTAACTAGAAGATATGATGCTAAGTGAAATAAGCCAATCAGAAAAAGACAATTATCATATGATCTCACTCATATGTGCAATTTAAGAAACAAAACAGAGGATCATAAGGGAAGAGAGGGAAAAATAAAACAAGGCAAAATCAGAGTGGGAGACAAACTATAAGAAAAAACTATAGGAAACAAACGGAGGGTTGTTGGAGGGGAGTAGAGGGGAGGGGAGTAGGTGGATGGGGTAACCAGGTGATGGATATTAAGGAGGGCACATGATGTGATGAGCACTAGGTATTATATAAGACTGATGAATCACTGAACTCTATCCCTGAAACTAATATACTATATGTTAATTGAACTTAAATAAATAAAATAAATAAAGTACTTTTAAAAAAGAAAGACTTTTAAACAAAGCAATGCTAGTCTTCCAAACTTGATGAATCTTATTTGGAAAATGAAACAGTTTGGCTTATAAGAATGTACTTTGGAATCAATAATTTATCAAGCTTTGTAAAGTACCTACAAAAAGGGTGTGAATCACTCATTATGATAAGATATATCAGAAGTAAAACCCAGAGGCAATCTTTGGGCAATGTATGACATATACATGTTATAGTTTCACTTATTTCTACTTTTCAGTTTTATTTTTAAAGTTTTTTTTTTAAGAGATAATTTATATACAATGAAATGGACAGATTTTAAGTTTCAGTGGAATGAATTTTGATAAATGCATATGGTTATGAAATACCTACCTCTATTAAGATATGTAACATTTCCATCATTCCAGAAAGTTACTTTCCCCCATCGAGTCAATCCCCTGCCTTTCTCCAATCCCAGAAACCACCTCTGTTCCAAATTCTCTCACCACAGATTAGCAGATTAGGCTTGTCTGTTCTTCAACTTGATAGAAATAGAATCAGATAGTATGTATTTTTTGATTTCTGAGTTTTTTTCCCTTGCATACTAAGTTTTTGAGATTCAACCATATTATTGAATATATCAATACTTGATTCCTTTTTTGGTATATTCATTGTTTGGATATACCACAATTTGTTTATCCATTCAGTTATTGATGGACATTTGTACTGTTTTTAGTTATTATAGTAATGCTTATTATACAAGTCTCTTTGTGTACTTTTTTTTTTCCCCCATTTCTTTTGGGTAAAGATGTAGAATGGGATGTCTGGGTAATAGAATAGGTTTATGTTTAACTTTATAAGAAACTGCCAAACAGTTTTTCAAAATACTTTGATTATTTCATATTACCATTAGCAACGTATGAGAATTCTCGTTGCTCCACATCTTCACCAATTATTTGTATGTCATTCTTTTTGTGGTTGATTTCATGAACATTTACATATTATGACATGAGTCTTAAGTTAGAAATAGTTATGTGAATATTTTGTACTAGTCTGTGGCGTTCTCCGAAATCTGTTGCTATGTGCTACTTATTTCTATGTTTCATCCTCAATTAGTTTGGACTTTTGAAATAGAAAAGTTAAGAATTGGGGTGCCTGGGTGGCTCAGTTGGTTAAGCATCTGCCTTCGGCTCAGGTCATGATCCCAGGGTCCTTGGATTGAGACCCGCATTGGGCTCCGGGCTCAGCAGGGCTTCTGCTTCTCCTTCTCTCTCTGCCTGCTGTTAGCCCTCCTTGTGCTCTCGCTCTCTTTCTCTCTCTGTTAAATCAGTAAATAAAATCTTAAAAAAAAGTTAAGAATTTGAATTTTCTTTTAAAAGATTGTTAAAGCATGTCTCCTCTGAAGAAATAAACATAAGCCTTTACCACCTAAATGGAGGATAGGCCAGTGAGTATAAAGCAATTAGGAGTTAAAATTTCAAGTGTTTTCTCATCACACAGGATTACAAAATAGTTTTTATAAGAGAATGGAAAGGCCTATACTGAGTTGTAGGCAGAGAATAAGAAAAAAGTGATGAGAAAGACTTGAGAGAGGTGCAAGAGAGGGGAATGACTGATAAAGCCAGGTGGATGAAGAAGTAGGAAGAGATAATCTAGGAGGCAGAGATGGGGTTCACTTAGGAAAGATACCTGGCACTTTACCAGAGGGAGAGGTATGGAAGGGAAAGGTGAAAATACGGACATATGTTGAGAGAAAAAAGGGAATTAATAGGATGTCCTGTCAAATGGCTTTGATCTAAGTAAAGTATACGGTAAGTCTTTCTAGAGACTGAGAAAAGCATAGTTGGACTGGGAGCTTGAAGATGAGGTATTGCTGTGGGAAGTCTGAAAGAGATGAGGAAGAGGACTGTCAAGCAGAAATTAAGGGCAGTGATTTAAAAGGCAACCCCTTGGTTCACTGGTCAGAATATTGGCAATAGCACTTTTCAGATAAGGAAGGGAAAAAGTGTTAGTGTAGACATGGGCATTTAAAAAGGTAGACAAATTAGTAGGACAAGATGGTGACGAATATCAGCCGTTGAAAAAAACTGTCACTGAAATGACAAAGTCTGTTTCTATCTTGAGGAACAAGGAATTTAAGATCAGAGGAAGGCACCAAAGAATACAGAGCTCCTGAGAGCAAATGTATTAAATGATGTTAGAATTAGTTTAATTGTGGGTAGCCATATGTCTTGAAGCCCTATTTCTTTTTTCATGGGAATTTTCATTTAGGTATGGCTGACTCAGCCTTTATTATGGCATTGTGGACATTCTATTTTTCCTGAGAGCTATTGAAAATCTATCCAAAGTAGGATGAAAAGAATTGTACACCATGACCAAATGGTACTTATATCAGGTATGCAAGTTTGGTTCAACATTCAAAAATCAATTAATCTATCACATCAACAGACTAAAAAAGAAAAATCACATAATCATATTAATAGATGCAGAAAAAACATTTGACAAATCCAACACCCATCATGATAAAAAGCTCTTAGTAAACTAGGAAAAGAAGGCAATTTTCTCAACCTGATAAAGACTATCTACAAAAAAACTATAGCTAACATCACACTTAGTGGTGAGAAATTCAAAGTGTTGCCACTAAGATCAGGTACAAGGCATGTATGTCTCCTATCATCACTCCTTTTCAACTTGTGCTGGAAGTTTTAGCTAATGCAGTAAGACAAGAAAAAGAAATGAAAGGTATACAAATTGGGAAGGAAATCATAAAACTGTCTTCGTAGATGACATTATTGTCTATGTAGGAAATCTAAATGAAATGAAAAAAAAATTCCTAGAACTCATAAGTGATTATAGTGACGTTGCAGGATATAAGGTTAATATAAAAAGTCAATTGCAAATCCTATATACCAGCAACAAAAAGGTGAAATTTGAAATTAAAAACACAATACCATTTATATTAGCACCCCAAAATTTGAAATACTTGGGTATAAACCTAACAAAACATATACAAGATCTATATTAGGAAAACTATAAAACTCTGATGTATGAAATCAAAGGGGAACTAAATAAATGGAGAGATATTCCATGATTATGGATAGGAAGATTTAATACTGTCAAGATATCAATTCTTTTCAACTTGATCTATAGATTCAAAGCAATCTTAATCAAAATTCTAGCTAGGTTTTTTTTTGTTTTGTTTTGTTTTTCTGTTGTTTGTTTTGTTTTGTTTTGTTTTACAGATATTGGCAAACTGATTCTAAAGTTTAGGTGGAGAGGCAAAAGACCCAGAACACCCAACACAATTTTGAAGCTAGAGAACTGATACTACCTGACTTTAAGACCTAGTATAGGGGCACCTGGGTGGCTCAGTTCGTTGAGCTTCTGCCTGTTGATTTCAGCTTAGGTCATGATCTCAGGTCTACACTCAGCATGGAGTCTGCTTATCCCTCTCCCTTGGCTCCTCCCCCCATTCTCTCTTTCTCCTCTCTCTCTAATAAATAAACAAACAAAATCCTAAAGAAAAAAAAAAGACTTAATATAAAGCTACAGTAATCAAGCCAGTGTGGTATGGTGAAAGAATAGACAAATAGATCAGTGGAATAGAATGGAGAGGTCAGAAACAGACTCCTGTAATATAATCAATGGATCTTTGACAATGGAGCAAAGGCAATATAATGGAGCAAAGATAATCTCTTCAAATGGTGCTGGAACAACTGGACATCCACATGCAAAGAAATGAGTCTAGACACAGACATTACACATTACAAGAAAATTAACCCAAAATGGATCATAGACCTAAATGTAAGACATAAAACTATAAAACTACTGTAAGATAATATAGGCAAAAAATCTAGATGATCTGAGGTATGGAAATGCATTTTTAGATGCAATGCCAAAGATACTATCCATGAAAGAAGTAATTTATAATCTAGACTTCATTAAATTTAAATTTTTTTGCTCTGCAAAAGACAATATCAAGAGAACTAGAAGACAAGCCATACACTGGGAGAACATATTTGTAAAAGATACATCTGATAAGTGACTGTTATCCAGCATATACAAAGAACTCTTAAAACACAACAATCAGAAACCAAACAACCTCATTAAAAGATGGGCCTCAGATGGGCTTCAGAGGGGAAGGGGGTGGGGGAATGGGATGGGCTGGTGATGGGTAGTAAGGAGGGCACGTATTGCATGGTGCACTGGGTGTTATATGCAACTAATGAATCATGGAACTTTACATCAAAAACCAGGGGTGTACTGTATGGTGACTAACATAATATAATAAAAAAATATTATTATAAAAAAAAAAAGATGGACCAAAGACCTTAATAGACACCTCACCAAAAAAGATATACAGATGGCAAATAACACAAAAAGATGCTCCATATGGTATATCATCAGGGAAATACAAATCAAAACAACAATGAGATACCACTATGTACTGACTAAATAGCCAAAATCCAGAAATACTGACAACACCAAATGCTGGTGAGAATGTGGGGCAGGAACACTTACACATTGCTGGTGGGAATGCAAAATGGTACAACCACTTTGAAAGACAGTTTGATGGTTTCTTAGAAAACTAAACATGATCTTTGGAATTTACTCAAGTTGAAAACATATGTTCACATATAACCTGCACATGGCTGTTTATAGCAGCTTTATTTATAATTGCCAAAACTTGGAAGCAACCAAGATGTCATTCAGTAGGCAAGTGTATAAATAAACTGTGGTATATCCAGAGAACAGAGTATTTTTGGCTTTAAAAGGAAATGATCTATCAAGCCATGAAAAGACATGGAGGAAAGTGAAATGTATATTACTAAGTGAAAGAAGCTAAGCTGAAGAGACTACATACTATGATTCCAAAACATGAAATGCCAGTAAAGAGGAAACTACCCAGACAGTAAAAGGTCAGTGACTGGTGTTGGGGAGATGGGGCAGGGAGAGACGACTAGGTGGAACACACAGGATTTTTAGGGCAGCAAAAATGGTGGTTACATGTCATTATACATATGTCCAAGCCCATAGAATGTACAACACCAAGAGTGGATCCTAAAGTAAACTATGGACCTCTGGTGATTATGATATGTCAGTGTAGGTTCATCCTTGGTTAAAAAATAAATATCATTCTGGTCAATGATAATGGGAAAGGCTCTGCAATGTGTGGGAGCAGGAGGCACAGGAAATCTCTGTACCTTTTATCGATTTTGTTGTAAGTCTGTAACTGCTATAGAAAAATCAAGTCTTTAAAATAGTTCTGTCAAGTGTGCCTTCGTGAAAGTGATTCTTTCTTGCTGGTCATTTGGTTCCTTTCCTTTTGAACAATTCTTTCTCGCTGGTAATTCTGTTTTACATTTGGTGCTACTGAGCTTGTGTATTAAGTTTATTTTTGCTTTGCAGCCACAGCTCCATATGTCTTATAGAAAATGAGACACTAAAAATAGAGGGAGAACAAGAGAGAAAGAAAGCAAGACATATGGGATCTTTATGGGGCTTTAGGTGAAACAACGTACCTCCATCATGAGCCCCTCTCAGAAGGTTGAGAAGGTTCATTTATAAAGTTTCTATCTCTTTAACGTTCTTCATGTCTTAAGTAAAAATTTCTAACAGTTATTGAACAAATTTCATCATCTGCTTGCAGCTTCTAATTTTCTCTCAATCTTGCAATAAATACACTCAATTATTCTGCCAAAACACAGTCTCTTGTGAAGATAAATTTAAGAATAAAAGTGAAGGCAGGAAATTGACTTACTTTAGCTCTGGCTTGGTTTGTAATAGAGCCAGCCCTCAACCTGATTTTCCTCTAACACTAGTTGACTATACTTATTCACTACAAAAAATTAATAATACCTCTGAATCAGTGTTTGACATAATAACAACCCAATAGATTCCTTGACTAAATATTTCCATTCCTCAGTCAATGGTTATTGTCATATAAACCCAGATTTTCCATCCTATTTTCTGTTTGGCCTGGGAGAAGTGGCTTGTCAGTTGTATCTAATTTTAGAATTTTTAGAATCTTTCTGGAGTCTGGTATTATTATCTATCTGTTATCTATTATTACCCTTCTGGAGTCTATTATTATCCCTCCAGCTTTAATTATTCTTCCTTTAAGTTGTTTCAAAGCAGTGGGCAAGTCTCCTCATCTCAAGGGAAGGACATGGTCTTGTGACTTAATCCAGGAACTCAGTAAATTGCACTGTTTCAATTTAATAGTAGTGAGGGGAAATGCAAGGTATAAAAGTCCCAGTCCTCAAAGAAACAAGTATCTAGTTGGGGAGGCAAGACATATGTGGTTGAAAAAACAGCTAACACATGAGGTTATTAAATACCTAATGTTGGCTTTTAAATATGTGCCGTAGAAATTTAGACGCAGGAGAAATCACTGAGGGCTGGAGAACTCAGGAAAGATTTTGTGAAAACACGGACACTGGAGGATAAATGGGATTCTGAGAGGAAGATGGCAGGGGGGAGGCAGTCCAGGTGGAAGGCATTGTATAAGTGAGGGACAGAGAAGGGAAGGCTTATGAGTACTTGGGAAATGGTAATTAGAACAGAATAGTTAGAGGTGCCTGGGTGGCTCCAGTCAGTTAAGCATCTGCCTTCGCCTCAGATCATGACCTCAGGGTCCTGGGCTCAAGCCCCACATCTGGCTCCCTGCTCAGCGGGGAGTCTGCTTCTCCCTATGCCCCTGCTCATAGAATCTTAAAAAAAAAAAAAAAAAAAAAGAGACTAGCTAGAGAGCAAGACTTGAGCTCAGAAATGGGAGATGAGATGAGAAATCTAAAGTGAAAAGAGCAGTGGTGGATCTTGAATACTACCAGTCCAGGGACTTTGGAATTTGTTGTGCGGGATGTAGGAGGCTATTTTTATAAGCAGGAGAGAAAATGATAAACTTAAACCCACTTTCTGTATTACTCTCAGTGGACAAAAAAATTACTGTTAGCTTTTCTCTTCTGTGTACTAAAATTTTAATTTCCTGCAACCTAATTATTAAATTATGTTTATCTCTTCCTGGAATTAGATGCATCTCTGAATCCATGCTCCGTTCTTTTAAGGGTACATTTCACCACAGTTGAGAGCCTTAATGAGACATTATAGTTTTTGTTTTGCTGCTGGAGATGTTCATGTAAGAACATCTGAGTCAACTGTCCATTATTAGGCTGACTCAACAAGTCAGTGGCTGTGCGGCATGAACCGTAGGATCCTACTGCCTGGTATTTAGTTTTATTTTATTATTATTTTTTACTATAGAAAGCTTTTAAAAGATTTGGTGAGCTCTTTATCGGAAAGGAGCAGGTCAGTTTTCTTTTGGTGCTATAGAATCCCCCCAGATTGATGATGCTAGTGAAACTCAGATGGCCCAACTGAGAACTGCTTGTGTCTTGGAAGAACGGAGTTGTCTGACAGTGGTTGTTCATGGGAGGGGGGAGGGCAGCGAAACAACCGCATATACTCTTCTGGACCTGCTATCTTTCTGAGTGACTCAGTACTGGCAGTGGCAGAGATAAGCAACCTCTTGGTCTTAGCTAGAGAAAACTTCGCTTTTATTTGACCAACCCTGTACTCACCAGGTCACTGCATCCTGTATTCATGGCTTCACAAAGCCCTGCTTTCATTCTTATTGGAGGCTGATCTCTATTCAGGACCTTTGTTGTTGATGACCACCGAAGGAAAGGAAAGAAATCTGATGTTGGCTGGGGTAGGACTGTGAAGTGAAAGCCTCTTCATTTCAAAATGGTCACTTTCCCTGCCCAAGCATTGCCCCTTGCTTCTGCATCTCCTAGTTTGTCCTAAGCATTAGATTCTGGAAAAATGTGAATCCTGCCCTGTTAGATAGTGAAGTTGTAACTCATCTATATAACCGCGTTGAAATTGAATCTTAGTGATTTAAAATGTGTTTTATAGCAGAGGCAGTATATTTGATTAGATTGTCCTTTTGAGTCAGGGAAGACTGTTATCATGAAAGCAGCTACCTTTTTTTGTATATATAATTTACCTGTCTTTAGAATTTTAGACCTAACAGATTTTATAGATCGTTCATTCCAGCCATCACATTTTATAAATGAAGAAATTAAGATTCAGAGATAGCAACTTATATGGTGACCAACCAACCGTCATGATTTGCCCTGAGCTGCAATGCTTTCAGTGCTGAGGCCCATGGGGGTGAGTTGGCTATCCCAACAACCAATTAACCAACTCCAAGTCTCATAGCAGTTATTGGTATCCTACAGATAAAATCCATGCTTTCTGACCTCTGGTGTAGCGTTTTCCCCATGACCGCATAATGCAATAAAAATATTTCCCCATTCATAAGAAATATATCAATATTCTAGAATAATGACCGGTTTGACTTTGTGTTCTAGGATATGTATGAAAGTTTTCTCCCACTTCTGATTTGAGCCATCTCATCCCTAAGAACTCAACATTAGCATATCAATTTTAAACCTAATTTAAATTTAATAAGGATAGTAGGATATTTCTGTCTTTAGTGGATGGCAAAAAAAAAAAAAATCAATGAAGTATTTTGAGGATAGCCAAAGAAAGCATTTGTTCTGGAAATTCATTTAGGGCTATGGGATCTAAAATATACAAGGCTTGGATAAAAGGCATAAGGCAGTGGATAGGAGTTCTTTATTAATAAAATGAGGACAATTAACCCCAGCACAGTTACTAACAACTTTTCTAGCTCAAATTCTTACGGATGTAGCTATAAAGCAGTGAAGTCAATTGATACATGAAGCTTTCAAATCATCTCATTAATTTATAGGCCCAAATTTCTGCAACTCCTTTGTCCCCTTGTAGTAAGGGCAAAAGGCTTTAAAACCCATTGATAAAATGGTTGATAAAACTTGCTAACCTATGCGAAGGCCTTCTTCTATTATTCCTTAAATATTGGTGATCTGTTAGGTTCCTCTTAACCTTTTCATGCTACATGTTGTCTGGAGGCCAACTCATCTTCACCCATGACTTCAACCACTACTTAGGGAGAATGGAAATACTGTGTGCCTGCCACCACACCTTTCTCCTGTGCTCATGACACATATGGCTGATTTCTCCTCGTGCTCCTTCCCACTCAACCTTTACTTGGCCTCATAGTCCTTTCAAGCATATGTCTTTAGTCTGACACTACAGACAGACTGCTCAGAATTGGCACCAAATCTATTCTTGGACCTACAATTAGTTAACCTTGGACCTAGTTTAAAC
The DNA here is from genome assembly GCF_002007445.2 of Ailuropoda melanoleuca. Lineage (NCBI taxonomy): Eukaryota > Metazoa > Chordata > Mammalia > Carnivora > Ursidae > Ailuropoda > Ailuropoda melanoleuca. The sequence continues at coordinate 17,801,712 of NC_048220.1, read as the reverse complement.
AAAACTTATCTAATTGAGTCCTCCTTCAAGCTGTGTATCTGAATGTTTGACAGCCCATCTCTGCCTGGATGACCTCAATTTCAACATGTCCAAACATGAAATCTTCATTTTTACCTGCAAACCAGTTTCTCCTCTGTCTCCCTTATACTTACCATCTAGTTAGTCATCAAAACCTATGTTTTATTCATTCTTGAATCTCTTTTGGCTCTTTCTGCTACTTTCTATCCCTACTGTCACTCTTTTACTCAGGTACCTATAAAACCCACTTGCTAATATCAGTGACTTCATTTTCCTGTCTTCTTTCTACATTGCTATAGGACATGACCATGTCATGACCATGTCATTCCTCCTTTTAGGGATCCCTATAATGACTCTCCCATGGCCTTCAAAATACATTTCAAGCCTCTTAGCTCAGTTTATAAGATCCTTGTCATTCATCTGTGCCTCTTTCCAGGGATGTTGACATCTTACCCATTTTTATATTTGCTGAAGGTTTCACTAATTTGCCTTTCAAAAAGACAATACTGGTTTGTTTCACTAATCAAGTCTTCATTTCCTAATTGTTGATATTCTGTTTTATAGCTATCTTTTTGTATTCCTAATTTATTTGTATTTTTCCTCTAATAAGTTTCTTAATGTGATACTTAGATTAATGTTTTAATGTTGTCATAAATGTTTTTAAGGCTCTGGATTTCTCATGCACTTTGCTTTGGCCACATCCGAAATGTCATGTTCTCCTTGTCATTCAGCTCTGACTTGTTTATACTTTTGATTTTTACTTGGGATTTACTCAGGATTTATTATAGAAAGATACTTGAATTTTTTTTCTCTTGTTCATTTATTATGCATCAGGGTTAGAAAAATGTAGCTGAAATAAATTCTCCATTTTGAAATATATGGAGTGTTTGTATGTATGTGTGTATGTCAACTTAATACACAACCAATTTTTGAAAATATTCATGGAACTTAAAAAGAATGTATACTATTTTACTGTTAAGGATGCTGTTCTCTCTAAATGTATCAAATGAAACTTATTCATTGTGATATTCATATATTATTTTAGAACAGGTTTTTTCAATGGTACCTTTTCTGAGTAAGGATACAAGTATATGCTTCCCAAATATTTCCCTTGTTCTTATCTTTCCGTGAGAGCTGGGCTAGGTATGGAATTCTAGGTTCAGTTGGCTTTCAGAATTGTGATGATATGGTTCCTTTGTTTTCCATCAACCCTATTTTCAGATAAGTTCAGTGTTAATCTGATTCTGTTTTCTTACTGGTATACTCTTTGTCTCTCTGAGGTGTTCACGGATAGTCTCTTTATTGTCTAAGTTCTGAAATTTGACCAGGTTGAGCCTTGTGTGTTGTGTTGTTGTTGTTTTATTTTGGGGCTTTTCATCTAAAGGTCTGATAAGTGTGTTTCACTCTTACTTTTTTTTTTGTTTCTTCCCCTCCATTGTCACGCTTTTGGGTTGGTTGGTTTTTAGGATTACTACTAACTGGATGATTCTTCTTCCAGATCTCTTCTTCCTCATGTTCCTTAGATTTCCCCCCACATTGTCTACCTCTCTATCTTTCCACACTACATGGCAGGGGAATTACTTGTCTCTATCTTCTGCTGATTTTTGACTCTCCAACTATGTGTATTTTACTATTTGAGCTATCATATTTTGATCATATTTTCAGAGATCTCCCTCATTGTTTTTTCATTGGAATCTATTCTTTCCTTTTGAACACAATATTCCTTCCAACAAACATGAAGAAATTAATTACGTTTATTTGGCAGTTTAATTTCTTATGTTTATCTAATTTAATAGTTGAATTTGCTATGATTCCATCATTTCCCCAGGGCCTCTTTCTTCTACTTGTCGAGTTTAGAACTTTGTGATTATTATTATTTTAAAAAATTATATTTGATGTCTTTTCCAATATGTAGACATTCAGGTTGTCTGTTCCCAGCCGTAGATGTGAGTCCTTGCCAGACTTAAAAATCACTGAAACAGGTTCTGATTACAGGAGCCTGGCTCCAGCAGTTTACGTGGGGAGGTGGGCAGCGTGTGTGGGACCATAGTGCCAGAAATCCCAGTCCCTCCAGTAACCACGGTCTGCCTGTAGTATTGCTCTGTTTCTCCAGCCTCTGCTACTCTGGAATTTCCTATGCCTCAACTTGAATCTGCAGACCGATCAAGAGTCTGTAGCTCTAAGAAGTTACCACTCCCTTCATGACGACAGGGACGTGGGCGGATACTGATGTAAATGTTTTGTCATTCTTAATTAGTCACCTCACCAACTGCCTTCATCCTGCTCTTTCCCCTAGTTCCCACTGTTGCTGCTCTTTGGATTATTCTGGGGCACAGTTGGGAAAATACACACTGTTTGACCTTCTCTTGCTTCTATATGAGATTGTGACTTCCTTAGTTCTCAGGTTTTACTTTCCATCTGGTCTGAATTGCTGAGTATCTTCCAGAGGTACTGTTGATGGTATCTCTTTCATATCTGCCACTCTAAGATTTACATATATATATATAAACTCTGTCATTTTAATGGGATTTTTTTAAAAAATGGGAGTAAATCTAGTATTTAGTTAGCCAACTTGAACTGGAAGGCCAACTCTTTGTTTAGGCCTTTAATATGTAACCAGGATTTTCCATTTTATTCCCTCTATTGAAGAATTTAGAACAAATATCTCAGGGTCAGGTCAGAATTACTTTGGGCTTTGCCTCTTAGGCTATTGCCTGGTCATGATCAATCAGAGTCCCTTGCTGAGGCACATCTTAGATGTCCTCTTTCTCAGAGTGAGAATTTGGAGACCCACCATACATCACTGTTTAGGGAATATAATCACAAAGGCTCAAATTTAGAAAATGTCTTTCAAAATTGACTTCACATTTATCTTAGAAAATTTCAAGACCTTTACACTACAAGGACTTCTGGTTGTTTATCCTTTCATTCCAGAGTTTCCGGGGAGGTTATACAGATTAGGTCCCCTTGAATTCACTTCTGTTTGTGGAACACTTTGCACTTTGTCCTGACTTTCACACTGATATTTCATTTGAGCGTCTTGACACATTTTCTCCACAGATATGGAATATCATTTAGCACATAGGAAAATGGATTCAGACAGGTTATTTGCCAAATTAGACAAATAAAAAATGGGGGAGCCCGTCCTCCAATGCTGAAATTCTTTGTCTGAGTACACCTCATGTGAACTTCTTTAATGACCTAGATGAAACTCATGTCCTTAGACAAAAGCTGATTTCAAGTCTAGGGAAGTATCTTCAGGCTAGACAGAAATTAAACAAGACTGTAGGGTTGAATTCAATGTTTATTGAGAAGAATGTACCTGATTATGACAGATTAGGTTTTATATTTTTCTAAGAAGTCACAGAATCAAGTATTCTTTTAAAAAGCTCCCCTGAGGGGCACCTAGGTGGCTCAGGCAGTTAAGCATCTGACTCGATTTCGGCTCAGGTCATGATCTCAGGGTCATGACATTGAGCCCCATGTTCGGCTCCACACTCAGTGGGGAGTCTGCTTGAGATTCTCCCCTCCACCTCTGTCTCCCTCTTTAAAAATAAGTAAATAAACCTTTAAAAAAAAAAAGCTCCCTTGAGAAAAACAGTTCTGAGCATGATTATAGGAATTATTGCTTTAGAATGCTCGATCCCCTGCATTAAGTCCATATTTCTGTTCAGGTTCCCTCCGTTGAGTGTATGTGTTAATTATTGCTGTTTTTAAAAGTCCCTGCCCTGAAGCTTGTGGCTTAAAACAGTCACCATTTACTCTTGCTCCAAAGCCTTCCAGTCAGCTGGGAAGTTGTGCTGATCTGTCCAAGCTTGGCTGATCTCAGCTGGGCTCACTCATGTGTCTGTTTTCAGCTTGAGTGTTGATGGTGAGCTGGCTGCTCCACTTACATGTCTCGTGATTGGCTGGCAGGCTGTTGCCTGGAGCCGTGTCTTTTATCATTTAGAAAGCCATCAGAGGTTTGTGCATGGGGTAGCATCAGAATTCCAAGAGAGCATGTGGAGGGTTACCAGGCTTCTTCATCCCTAGGATTAGAACCAGCACAGTGGCACTTCCACTATATTTTGTTGGTCAAAATAAATCATAAAGCCAGTCCAGATAAAAAGGGTAGAGAGCTGCAAAGTCATATTGAAAGGAGCATGGACACAGAGGAAAATAATGTTTTGCAAACAAAAAACTAATTTTTGCAAATAACCTACCATACCTGGCCATTGTCCTCATGCCTCAGCAGCTAAAGTCTCATAGAAGCCTCCCCTTTCCTGGAGAATTGCCCTCAGCTGAAGGGGGCTGCCTTGTTCTACAGATTATGCCCCATTTTTCCTGTGAGGGGAAGGAGATGTAGTCCTCAGCAAACGACTGATGGATCTTGGAACACAAGAGACCAGCCCCTTTGCCTCAAGGGGCAACTACTCTGTGGTGTGATTTAAGCTTCAAGACTAGACTGGACCTGAGACAATATCCTTGCTCTGCTTTTATCCCTCCCCTATCTTACTTTCCGCATCCCTTTACATGTTTCTCCTGAAAAGCACTCCCCTGCTCATTCACAGACTCCCAATCCCCTGCATTGGGCCCTGCATCTAGGGATCCCTCCCAAAACAGATGTTTTATGATGATGTGATGATAAAAGAGAGCAGATCCTTGTCATCAATACATATTAATAAGAAAAGTTGCGTATTTTGGTTTGGTGGCAATCTCTATGAGATTTCAAAGTGCCGTTTTGCACTTTGATAAAATGACAGTGGCTAATATTTGCTAAGTACTTACCATGTACTAGGCTTTGTGCTCAGTATATAATATATATGATGTCATTTAAAACTCACTATGACCGTATGAAAGAGCTACTGTTATCATTTTTATACTTTTAATGTTTTCTAAGTCATTTTATATCTGGATTTTGTTGTATTATTCTTTAGGAACAAAAGACTTCTGAGTCTGCATAAAAATAGCCTTTGACATATGACATGAGGAAGCACCTGGTAAGTGTCACAGACCAGAAAGACAACTGACCTTCCTTCACCTTGGAGTATCAGGCCTTTCTGGGTTCATCATTGAACAGATTGATAGGGAAATGTAATGGGCAAGGGAACATCCCAGTTCAAAACACTAAATCCAATCATCAAAGTCATTTGGTCATTTTGGTGTGCAATTTTGGCATTGCAAACTACTTTGCTAAGTCATGCATTTGTGGGTCCAGGCATGTCTATCTTCATTTTAAAAATCTCGTATGCTGTCAGGTTTCCATTAAGTAAGTTTCATTTATTCATAGAACAAGCATTAAGTTTTCATCATGACATATAACTATTTTCTCTCTGTCTATATGCATCTATGGACATCTATACAGATACAAAGATAGACATACATATATATATCTATATCTATCTATCTATATAAATACACATAACATAAATAAAAACATAAAAATGTATAAATATGTAAAATAAGTGTTGTGGATGTCACAGGAAGATGAGAAATGAGTCAGTAGTAACTGTTCATGTCCGTGGACCCCTAATTTCAGCAGCTGCAGCAGGAAATAGGAAATCTTATAAAGGGCGGGTCAAGGAACAGGCATTAATTCTTTGTGAGTTGCGTGGCAATGCTTTGTCTTGCTCAGTTTAGCTGGAAATGGCCTCTGACTCCAAGGGAAAACCCAGAAAGGAAGACCAGATAAGACTGTTTGGCATGGCACTAAGCCAGAAACCAAGGTTGGGAGAGGTAAAAGGAACCATCCCCAAAGTGACACAGGTAGCAAGTGGTGCAATCGAAATTTGAACCTGGCCGCTCTGCCACCTGCTGAAATAGCAGGCAATGAAAGAGTGGGCAACGTGCTGGTGTGCAGAGGGAGCCTTCTGGAAAGCGGCTCACGTAGGTGCAGTTTCTTCTGCAGTAACAGCAAGGAAGCCTGCAACAGGTGACTTTCCACGTAGCTGCCATGATCCCACCTACCTGAGCTAAACTCCTGCAAGTTTTATTTTAGGGGGATTTTAACTGGATTTAAAAGTGAACTCTATTAGTTACTCAGAAGCAGAACAGATATTCTGAGAGAGAAAGAGAGAGACCTTGAGAGACAGAACTGAGTAATGAATGTGTTTCTGAGTCTGGCTTATGTGAAACCTCTGTTAAAAATGACAAGAAACTGCCAAGAGGCTTAAACTTCAGAACTTTTGTTAACGAAAATTTCTCTGGCAAGTGATGAAGACAAAAGTCTTTCGGTGAAAACATCAGAGCCTAATTGAGTGGATTCTTGAGTACCTTGTTAGGTAAGGGACCAGAACTTATAAACCGCCACTGGGGACTCTGTGGCACTGGGCCCATGAGAGCCCCACCTGTTTGCACACCACACAGGAAGGATCCACAGGAAGATCTCAAGCTCCCAAAGACCAGTTGTTTCATCTAAGAGAAACACAAGCAGCCCAGAGCCCCGTGAATGCCCAATCCACTCTCACTTTGTAGTGGATTCTTATGTGTTCCTCTACCTGGAGGACAAAGCCAACAACTTATTTTCATATCTGCCTGAGTGGAATCTTTCCCTTCTCTGAGTAGGCAGCCAAGGCACGCAGGTCGCTTCTATTACCTAACATGCAGGAGGAACCTTAGAGAGAAAAGTGAGAAAAGAAGTGAGAGCATAAGGCAAAAGGATTGGAGAAGATCAAAAAGAACAATGGGCCCTGGTAAGCAATCCTTGGCAGAGTGCCAGAGCAGCTTCAGGAGAGGGACAGAGCTCAGAAAGAGCATTTCCTGCTCTGGGTTAAAAAAATAAACCCAACCAGTCTCTAAGAGGTGGTCTATTCATCCTGTGCAACATTAGGTCATTAGTTCAAAAACTGCAGATAGTAATAAAACCAGCAGTCCCTTCCTTCACACCTAGGTGAATGGGTCTCTCCCGGCATCTGCCGCTGCACACCTGGATTAGATTAATGTTATCTTGTGTGTGGGTGGTTTCTCAAAAAGTTTCAGTCTTGGTGACAGCTTCAACGGCCTCTTGCGCCTCTAAAACTTCTCCTACGTTTCCTATCTTCTCTTTTACTCAGCCTACACTCATCTTTGATAGAAAAGAAGGGTAATCACCACATAGGCGAGGAAGCAGCCACTGTTCGCGACCATAATTATTGCTGGAATTAGCAAAATCCTAAATTGGCTTCTGTCACAGAATGCAAAAATGACTTCATGTTTTCCCTACTCTTTAAAGTTCGTCAGCTCCTCTCATTACCAGTGCTTTGGAAGTTTCCAAAACACTTCACACGATCAGTCTAGATGGCTTTCTTTCAGCAAGCTGCTAAGACTGGCTTTCTCTGTTCAGTTTGCCAGACCAGAAAACCTTGGACTTGGGGGGGGGATTTGCCTTAGACCTCTAGGTTTGTTACTATGAACCATTTTCCGTGTAAAATTTTCCTGATGCTTACACAACCTGTAATAAGACCACAATCCTTTGAACTCTGAGCAGGTGTAGGGTTTTACAGCGCAATATTTTAAGATAGAATTTATTTTAATCTTCCAGTTAAGCCTCTTTATACAAACAGAGCTGCCAGGAGAACAAATACAATTCCCTTACAAGTTGTTTGTCTAGTTAACAGTAAGTACGCAAATCAGTTTCCTGTTCGCACAAAGGATTTTCTTGTGTTTGAAATCTTTGACCAAGGGGACATTGGCTTGGATTTTTATAGGAATTCGCAACGTTAACGATCTACAGTGCTCTGTGCACCAGGATGTGAGGTGACTTAGCAAGCAGCTGGTTAGCACCAAACAAGTATGTTGCCGGAGCTTCTGAAAAGGAGCTTTGTGTGCACAGTGCAAAGGCATCACAAAGGGTCTACATGGAAACAGAGGTTCAATGCGCAGTGAAAGATATCAGGAAGTTGGAGGACAGCACAGAGGAAAGGAAAAGGAAAGCCTTATTGTCAAGATAAAATTAAGACAAGGGTTTGCAAATAGCCCATTTCCCTCAGGTTTTGTGTTCAAGGTTTTCCTCTTTTTTTTTTTTATGGATTTCTTTTCTGTTTAAGAAACCTGAAAACATTCACATTAATATGTATTCCCAAAGAGCCTCTTCAGTCTTGAGGCCCCTGGCAGGGTTAGATTATTTTTGAAAGACAAGTCGTAGGCCGTATTCATGGCTGAAGCCCTGCACGCTCTCGGAGGGACAGTGTCGTGGGAGCATTGTTGATTTGTACCCTTGATACAATACAGAGATATTTTACTGGTGTAATCCCTACCCACCAATGAATTAATTGATGTACTTTGTCCTTTTAGCTAGATTCTTTCAATCTCTTCACTTGTTTACCCAAATGTATTTCCCTTCATCCTCAGTAATTTAGATAGAAGTTGCCCACTGCCCTGGCGAAAAGAAGATGTACTAGAAGCTGAAAAACAAGTAGCATATTCTTATTTCTTACATTCGAAACTGCTGGTTTTGATGGCAAGTGGAAAACTTCACAATCATCCATGTGGAACCAGTTTCTCTTGAGACCAGCTCCGGGTGAACGCAGACATGAAGGAACCCCTTGTAAGTGTGCAGTTTGGAAAATGGACCCTGAGAACCAGGATTTGGACCAGGAAACAGAAATTCTCAGGGAAATGGCCCCTCCCCCCAACCAGGCCATTTTGATGTGACAGCTAGCAGGTATTGAGGAGAACTGGTGGCACAGCGGATCCAGGAAGGAGCGGGGGTGGAGACAGTTTCCTCAGCTCTGTGTGCAGCTGAAGTTGTAGGAGAAGGCACTCAAATACTCCCAAGTCTCTAGAGCAGGTCACTGATGTAAGCTGAGGGGAGCCTCTGGCCTCTGTAGCTATCGTGGCTGGAATGAGGGGTTATATCACTACCAGGAGATTGAGGCCACGTGTTAGCAGATAGAAGCCAGGATGCCATGTTGGAGCCAGGTCAACATCTGCAGCCCCTCTGAGCACCACTGAAATACGATAGGATGAGCCACACATGGAGCAGGAGGTCAGCCTGGATGGGCCTGACACCGGCGTAGAAGCCTATTGCCTGCTGCCACAGGGGCGCCATCTGCTTATGTCCTCTTGGAGCTTATTAGCATCTATGCCAGGAGGAGGATAAAGAGGAAACCATCCAGAACAGATTGAGGTTTTTTTTCCCTATTAAATTTTTTTTTTTGAGATAATTGAAGATTCACATGCTGTTGGAAGAAATAATACAGAGAGATCTTTATATCCTTTACCCAATCTCTCCAATGGTAACAGCTTGCAGAATCAGTATAATGCCACAACCAGGATGTTGACCTTGATACAGCCAAGGTGCAGAACCTTTCCATCACCATTAGGATCTTCATGTTGCCCTTTTATAACCATACCTAGTTTCCTTCCCTATCTTTAATCTCTGACAGCCACTAATCTGTTCTTCACTTCTCTAATTTTGCTATTTTGAGGAAGTCTGTATTTCTCCGTCACCTTTGAAGAATAATGGTGGTGGTATAAAATGCTAGGTTGGTGACTTTTTTCTTTTGATAGTTTAAATATTCCACTCCACTCTCTTCTCACTTGCATGGTTTCTGATGGGGAGCCCAGTGTAATTCTTATTCTTGTTCCTCTCTAGGGAAGGTGTTTTTTTTTTTCATCTAAGTTCATTCAAGATTTTCTTTGCTTTTTGCACTTCAAATATGATATGTATATACATGGGTGTGTATGTGTTACATTTATCTTGCTTGGCATACTCTGACCTTCCTGGATTTGTGATATGGTGTCTTTCATTAATTTTGGAAAGTTCTTTGTCATTGTTACTTCAAGTATTTACAAATTATTGAGCTATTCCAGTTCCTTTCCCTTTACATATTTTAAAACAATCTTTTCTAAGTATCCAAAAAGTCCTGAGATTTGATCAAAATTGCAATAAACCTATATATCATTTTGGGGAGAGTTGATGTCTTTACAATGTTGACTCTTCCGATCCATAAGCAATGTGTCTCTCCATTTATTTAAGTCTTCTTTAATTCCTTTTATTAGTATTTAGTTTTCAGTATACAAGTCCTATACATGTTTTCTTAGATTTACATGTAGAAATTTAAAAAATTTTAAGTGACTTTTTGTAGTTTTATCTTGTATCCTGAGACCTTGCTGAACTCACATATTAGTCCTAGAACTTCTCCATATGTCTGCACTAGTGACAATTTTATTTCTTTCTTTCCAGTCTACATGCTTTCCATTTCCCTTCCTTGCATTATTAACTGGCTGTAACTTTGAGCACTATGTTGAGTAATACCAGTGAGACCAGACATCCTTGCCTTGTTCCCATTCTTGGGGGAAAAATGTTTAATCTCTCATCATTAAGTATAATGTCATCTGTAACTTTTTTCGTAGATATTCTTAATCAAGAGAATAAGTTCTTCGGAAGAGAACAAGTTGAAAAAGCTTCCCCTCTATCACTCTATTTCTGAGAGTTTTAAATCATGAGTGCATACTAAATTTTACCAACTGTTTTCTTCTGCATCGGTTAATATGGTCGTGTGGTTTTTCTTCTTTGGCTTATTAATGTGGTCGATTATACTGATAGAGTTTTGATTGTTGTACCAGTCTTGAAACCCTGGAATAAATCTCACTACGTCATGACATATCATTATCCTTCATTATTGCCAAATACTATATTGCTAATATTTTGTAAGAATTTTTGAGTCATTATTTAGAAAGGATATTGATCATAGTTTTCTTTGTCTGGTTTTGACAGTGGGGGAAATACTGACTTTATAAAATGAATTGGAAAGTGTTCCTTCCTTGTGATGGTTAATTTCCTGTGTCAACTTGGCTTGTCCACAGCACCCAGATATTTGGTCAAATATTATTCTATTATTCAGTGGAAGCATTTTAAAAATGAGATTAACATTTAAATCATTGGACTTTGAGTAAAGCAGATTACCCTCTATAATATAGGTGGCCCTCATACAAGCAGCTAAAGGCCTTAATGGAAGAATATTGACCTTCCTAAAAGGTTGGGAAATTTTGTCAGTAGACTGCATTTGGACTTAAACTGCAACATTAACTCTTCCTGGGATCTTCTGATAGCCAGCATACCCTGTAGATTTTGGACTTGACAGCCTCTGCAATCACGTGATCCACTTTCTTAGAATAAATCCCTTCCCATCTACACACACACACACACACACACACACACACACACACACACACCTATTTCTCTGGAGAATTCTAATAAACTCCAATATATTTTGGAAGAGATTGTATAGAATTGGTGTGAATACTTCTTTAAATATTTGATAGAATTTTCTGACGAACCCATTGGGCCTGAAGATTTCTTTTTTTGAATTTCAAAAATTATTAATGAAGTTTCCTTACTATTTATAGAGCTATTCTTATTATCTATTTCAATCTGGCTGAGTTGTAGTGGTTTATATTTTTCAAGATATTCGCCCATTTCATCTACATTGTCAAATTTAGGTGTACAGAGTTGTCAGCAATATTCTTACATTACCCTTTGATGTCCATATGGCTATCCCCAGTTTTGCTCCTGATATAACATGCTGTGTCTTCTTTATTTTTTGTCAGTCTTGTACAGGTTGTCAATTATATTGCTCTGTTAAAAAAAGAATGACACTGCTTTAGCAATGTCTCACAAATTTTGATGTGTGGTATTTTCATTTTCATTCAGTTCAGGGTATTTTTCAATTTCTTTTGGAACTTCTTTATCTCATGGATTGTTTAGAAGTGTATTATTTAGTTTTCAAGTTGGAGATTTTCCTATTGTAATTTTGTTATTGATTTCTAGTTTGATATCATAGTGGTCAGAGACTACTCTTCATGTGATTTCATTTCTTTTAGATTTGTTGAGATTTGTTTTATGGTCCAGAATATGCTCTGTCTTGGTCTATGTTCCATGGGCACTTGAGAATAATGTTTGTTCTCTTGTTTGATGGAGTGTTCTATGAAGTGTTGATCAGATCCTGATGGTTATTGGTGGTGTTGAGTTCTTCTGTATCTTTGCTGACTTTTTGCCTAGTTGCCGTACCAGTTGTTGAAAGAGGGGTATTGAAATCTTCAACTAAAATCATGATTTTATTTCTCTTTTTAGTTCTATCAGGTTTTGTTTCTCATATTTTGCAGCTCCTTTGTTTGGCATCTATACATTTAGCATTGCTATATTTTCTTGGTGGATCAGCTCTTATCACAATATAATGCCCCTCTCCAACTCTGGTAATTTTCCCTGCTCTGAAGTCTACTTTATCTGATATTAATATAGCAACTACTGCTTTTGTTTGATCAGTATTTATATATCTTTTTACATTTTTAAGTTTCCATTCGTCTATAGCGTTACATTTAAATGAGTCTCTGAGAGGCAGCAGATAGTTCAGACATGGTTTTAAATCCACATTGCCTTTCTCTGTTTTAATTGGTATATTTAGACCCCTTGGATTTATATTTAACTGTTGCTATGTTAGGTTTCATCCTGCTATTTTGTTTTTTTAATTTTCTGTTTGTCCTTCTTGGTTTTTTGTTTGTTTGCTTGCTTGTTTCTCTGGGGGTTTTTTTTAGGTTCATTTATTTACATAATCTCTACACTGAATGTGGGGCTTAAACTCATGACACCGTGATCAAGAGTTTTTGCTCTTCCAAATGAGCCAGCCAGGTGCCCTTCTATTTTTTTTTTCTTCTTGCTTTCCTTTGGGTTACTTGAGCATTTTTTAGAATTCCATTTTGGTTCATCTATGCCAATTTTGAGTATATCTTTTTGTACAGCTTTTTTCGTGTTTACTCTAGGTATTACCTTATATATACATAACATCAAATTCTGTTGTTGGAGATGAGAAAATATTGCATATTATTGAATGCATTTTAAATGGTAGTTCTCTTAATCACGTGTGGATAATTTTCGAGGTGAGAAGTATGATAGTGCTGTTTCATTACCCAGGCCCTCTCCGCCCCGTGGTTCTTTAAAATTCTTTCAAAGAAATATAACACAATGAAGACTCTCACAAGGTATTCTCCAACTGGAAGGAAAGTTAAATGGCTTATTTTATAAAGCTTCCATAATAATCCCTTTAGTTTAGTACAACTAAGGTAACCAGGAAGAATGAAAAAGCATCTATGAATATCTAATATATATAAAACATGTGCTTTCCTCAAGCTGTCTCACTTTATGGCAAATTCTAATTAACTTTACTCTGGGGGAAAATTCCACCAAATTCATCTTAGAACAAACCTTACTGGCTGGAAGTGACACAAAACATTAAACTCTCTCTTTCCCTTTACCTGGAGAAGTGCTAAGTAGTTCAGATTGGCAGTTCCCTGTCCAGTCTTTAGCTATCACAGTTAATTATGCCTACTCAAGACACATCTGAAAGAACCATAATTTAACCATACATATAGAAAGCTAACTATGGTAGTGCCAAGGGCAGGGGTGAGGGGAAACTTGTATATCTCTATTTGCCCTTCAGTAACATAGAATTTCTCATTTCATCTAAGGACTTATTACTCCTATAGAATGTTCATTAAAGCAATAGAACATTTGTATGTTGGGATTTAAAACTCTTACAGATTTGCCACACATTTTCCTGGGGGGAAAATGCCGTAAATATTGCAACCCATTAAAGATTAACACTAGTACTAGAAAGAACAGATGTTTTTTGAGGGGTTCATCCTCCAAAAGAGTTTTCCATCTTCGGTTTGTAATTTAAGTATTTTATTTTCTGATTTTAATTACTAAAGAAAAGAAATTTCAGTATAAACACAGGCTCACTTTTTAAATCTAGTTCTGTTTTCTTAGTACGCATCGGGTTCTCCAGTTTTTACTGAAAAAGTAACAGATGGGAATTTGTTCCCTGAAGTTATACATCACTCTAGAGGCCTATTCAGTTTCAATATTTGATGAGGTCTCAGGGATCTGTCAGTATGGTCTGGTGCTCGCAACAACTCCCACTGTTATGGATACCCCCTTCCACAGCCTGAGCTCCTGATTCTAACATTTTAGGAGATAAGTACCATGTTTCAAAACTGGGGAGGGCATAACAAGATGGAAAAAAATGTTTTTTTTTCTGTGTCTTAGGATGTCCATTTGTTCAAGTTCTTAGCAAAAAAGCAATCTAGAAAAACAACTGCATGGAATGGGTCAAAGTTTCTATGGCAAAATAGTAGGATTGAATAACTCCCAGAGGATAATCAGATTAATTTAAATTCTTGGCATCTTTGTGAGGCTGGAGGTAAAGTGAACAAAGGGAACCACAGCCCTTCTCCATCTGAGACTTTCTTGCAGGCTTCTGACTCTATAATCTGCTGCAGATTGCACATGGCCTTCCTCTCTGAAGGTCGTTCGGCCCTGCAAAGTAGCATTCATCCACTCAACAAAGTCCGTGGAAGCTTTCAAAAAAAAAAATCCCTCTCACCAATTTCAAGTGGATTTATAAAAGGAAATGCGACATAGAAAAACTCCCCCTCTCCTGATTTCTTTTTACCAGCCATTTCTTGAACTCATTATTTAATAAACTTAAAAGGTAAAGTAAACACCTCTGAGGCAGTAATAAACTCTCTATTATTTTCTGTATAAATTTGGGATAAATCTACACATCTGACATGATTGATAGAGCGTAAAATAAGGACAAGCTCATAATAAGTACTCAGTAAATATTTGTTGAGTGAGGGAAAATATACTCTGGGTATTAATCTATTAAAAAAATGGGAAATTTTACCAAAAGTGACAGTGTGGTGAGAAGATTTTTACTTCAATTTATAGTGCTCTGTATAATCTTCGAAATAGGAGAGGATGATATGACAGAGAAAGAGACTGTTTTACCACAAAAACTGCCATATAAATTATCAGCAGCTCTATTTCTAGAGTTGTTGTTTTAATTCATCTTCAGAGAAGCCTTCCCTTATATTAGAAGAGTCACAAAAAATGGTCATTTAATTGTTGGGATGTAAAGCAAATACCCACTTCTCTTTTTTGAGGGTAAAGTCACTATATATATGAATAAATGTGCAGGCTAAGAAACTTAGTATTCTGCAAAGTAGTATATATTGAGAATATTTCCTCCTAAGTATAGATATCTATAAGATTGTCAGTATCCCACAGAGAGTGTTATTTAAGCTTGAATAACTCTGGTTCTAGGACATATGTTTAGAGTCCACGAAGTCAGACCACAACTTGTAGGTGGGTTGGAGTTATCTCCAGAAGAATATTGTTACCATTAATCATCCTGGGATTCAAAGTGAACAGCTTTGGGTTGGGTGAACTGTTGACCTGCTCCTCTCTCTGAGAACGGAACAGAGTGTCTGTAGTGAAATGCCAACGGTGGTAGGTAAGCTGATGTCTGCCACGTGGAAAGAACAAAGCAAGACCTTGAGATCTTAAGTTCAGGCCTATGAGTCACTTGAACTGTGTGGTATTTTACACCATATTTTGGGTATTCCCAAGCATTTAATAAAGTTTTGTTAAATACCACAGTCTGGTTTGTCTGTGTTTTGGGGGGTTGAGGGAGGTGCTTCTGTTCATGGCCTGAGCCCTTCCTAATACCAGAGTAGAGGCATGGAGGGCGGGAGGAGGCAGTCATAATGTAGCAAGAGGTGACAGCCATTCTCTGAAGCTACAGAGGGTTAGAGTGAGGAGGTGGGCTGAGGTGTTGAGTCACTAACAACAGTGGGATCTTTGTAAATTTTTAGGGGAGCAGAACTCAATGGAATGTTGGACTCAATAAGAATTCTGGATAGAGGTATGGAAGCTTTGTGATTTGCATTTTTAATGGGGACTTTTAATAGCATGCCTCATGTGAATCTCAATCTGCAAACTCACATCTACACTAATTCCTTTTCTTTATTTTCTATAAATTTGCTGAATGTTGACTCTAAGCCCTGATCCCACGAGGGAGGCAGGAAATTCATCCTCAGTCATTTTGAGTCTTCCATTTCCTTGGCTTTATGCCAGGATTCTTAGCGCCTGATGATGTCGAGTTTTCTACCTTCCCAGTCAGCTTGGTCTTGTCAGGTCTGCTGTTTGGTCACATACAAGGCGCATGTGGGTATGAAGCTCTTGGCAGGGCCTAATGTCCTGGGCCTCCAGAATCCCACCTGCCTGGTGTTCCATGTAGTTGATCCTTCTGAGATTGTGCTACATTCCTCAAGCAATGTCGGAGAGCAGGGACAGGCTCCGGCTGCTGCTGAGACACACATGACTGTCTTGTTCTCCTTTCAGTAGTGGTGGGAATCCTTCCCTGTCTCCCAGGCTCCTGTCAGAGGCACTTTTTCATCCCATCTTTCTTCCTTGGGTGTAAGCTTTGGAAACAAAAATCTAGAAAGAAAGTATCTCATGATCAGGTTCTCCTTATGCTCTGTTCCTTTTAAACAAACCTTCTGGGTCTCAAGCAAAATCACACCAAGCAAGCTAGCTTTCTATTGTGGGAACAAAATACATCAATGCATGGAGAAAAATGTATTAATAATCTGAAAAAGCATTCTGCTACAGGATGATAAAAGACATACCAGCCTATTTTTTTTCAGCCATAGTCTAGCAGGATTTGAGGAGCCCTGGATAACATATACTTTTTAGGATGCCAAGTTGAGAATTAATCTGTGTAAAAGTGTTAGTTCCCTGACCCCAAGGAGGACTCCGACTGGAGTAAGAACATCAGATGCCAAGCCTAGTTCTGAAACTTACCACCTATATGACTTTGAGTAGTTGACTTAACTTTACTTCACTTTTATTAAAAAGGCCCAGCTATTTAGGCTTGCTGGTCATAGATCTCTGTCACAACTACTCAACTCTGTCATTGTAGCAAGAACAGAGCCCAGACAACACCTAAATGAATGAACATGATTGCTTTCTAGTAAAACTTAATTTAGGGACAGCAAAATTTGAATATCATATTATTTTTGTTCCATAAATGTCATTCTTTGGTTTTTGTTGTTGTCCTTTAGTCATTGAAAAATACAAAAACTCTTCTGGGCTCACTGGCCATGCTGAAACACGTGGCAAACTGGATTTGGCCCGTGGCTATAGTTTGTTGACTCTCGTTGTGGACTCTAAGACTGTAGCTGTAACATTTAGAGCTCAGTTTCCCCATGTGTAAATGAGAGACCCATAACTCACAGGGTCATCAGGATAAATATAGGCATAATTTTTTTACTTTGCTTGATACATTTAAGGCATTATTTCTAAATATACTCTATGTGCTGAGGAGACCCAATGCCTGCATTTTCATGTAAGTAGAAGACAAAAGCAGAGAGAGCTACAACTGATCACCTTTGCGGATGTCACTTAACTGGTTGTCCTTCTCTACCTGTGTAGCATAGAATCCATGCCACTGACTCAAAGGGAGAGTTTTGTAGTCTCAAAAAGTGGACTATGTGTGGGATTCCTTCCTTTAGAAAATGCCAGTTCTGATAAACATTTACTTGCTTACTGGTGTTGGTGATGTGGACAAGGTGACTTTTTACTATCAGAATTCCCTTTTTCTACACAGCACATCAAAACAGAAAGATTCAGAAACTGTCTTGACCTGATGAGGATTCTTGCTTAGTTACTTTCTTTAGGTCTTCGCTGTATTGGCTCTCTTATGCATATGAGAATATGCATGAACATTGAATGTAGGCTGTAAAATCCTAATTTTGAATGTATATATTAGATTCTAAATCAAAAGATCAAGATATTGGAATTTTTGGGGGACAACCACAATGTACCAAATTCATCTGGGGTACATACTGTGAGCATTTCTGGCAGGAATTTCAAACCCATTTACTTACAGGGCCAGCCAGGTAATTACGATAAATATCTTAAGGAGCCCTAAGATATAAGACAATTGGAAATGGTTAGGTCTAGTGAGAACTGTACAGTGCTGCCCCAGCCTCTTAAAAGCTTTTACTTAAAAATCAATTTAAAAAGCAAAAAACATAATGAGCAAACAAAATCCAAAACACTATACTGGTTAAACCCAATGAATTGGTCAGTTGAATCTGGACAGCTTTTTGTCTCTAGCTGTGGAATAAGCTTGAGTAAGAAGGTACCTGTGGAAAATTGTTTTTCCTATAAATGGAAATGAAGTGTTACCTGAGAAAGAGGTATAGATGGTGAATGTCTTTGTTTCTGTGACTGCACAGAGACAGTGAGTGTTGCAAAAGTTATTCAGTCCTGAGGGGCGCAAGTCTTGGTTCTGACATTTCCTAGTTGTAAACTTGGGATTACATATTTGGTTAAAGCATACTTTATGAGGATTAAATAAAATCATCGATTTGAAAATACTTCGATTAACTATAAATTGCAATGTAAATGTTAGCTATATAATATAGCTATAGCTATATTCCTATATACATAACTGATGGCTAGTAAATGCAGGTCCCTAACAAGGGCTTCCACTATTTGTGGTTTCTTTCATACCGATTTTATTTAATTAGCAGCTAAGCAATAAGGAACCCCTTTTTATTACAAGACCAGTGATTATATTACCAGCTTTTTTTCTTTTAACTAGAATTCACTGTTATTGTTGTTTAGATCCCATGTGACAGAGAGCTGGTTCTGGGATAATTCTTTCTCTCCCTTTCTCCTATCATCCCTTGCCTGTGCTGCCATCATTCTGTGAAAAAGGTGATATCAGATAATAAAATTTTGGCGAGACTTATTTGTGACATTTAGAAAAATGGATTCAGGAGTTGTTAGATAATATGTCATGTGATTTTTCCATCCAGGAACAAAGAATTGGGTATTTTTGGATTTGAGTACTAAGGGTCCTTCTTTGTGAAACAAAAAGCAAATAAATAAATGTAAATCTTATAGATGGAAATGATCAGTTAAATGTCATCTTGCCATAGGTTTGTGTTATTGGGAATGTATTGAGTATCCGACTCCAGATGTTCAGTTTCTTTGGGAAGCTGGGAATAAGAACTGTTTTGGTTTTGTTTTATTTTATCATAAAAGTTCTCATTTCATTAGGTATGGGAAATCTCATGGTCAGCCCTGTCTTTTGCTGTGAACTTTGTCCCAGTGTACTAGTACTTTTATTTTAAAAAGGTTATTTCCTACTTGAACTTGATTCTCCTCTGTTAAGCAAAAAAGCTCTCTTGTGTCTGGGAAATCTTAATAAAAGATGTTGTTGTAATAGCAGGAGAAAATTATCATACTGATTTATTCTTTACGGTTTCCTTTTTCCTTTTTTTTTCTCCTCTAATTTTTTTTCAAATTACCAGAGTCAGACTTTTTGAATCTCAGGCGTTTGATTTACCAAGTCTTTTAAAAATGTTTTCTTCCTTCGTATGGAACAGTGTTGTCTCTGAAGTCCCTATACTCAATAATTGCCAAATAAATATTATTTTGACTTAAGCCTGCACCATTCATCAACACTTCTCCATTTGTTGCATTAAACCCAAAATTCTTTACTTCATTGTAATGTAAAAGAGAATGATTGGATTTGGGGATAAGCAGGGAGGAGTGTAGGACATAATTAAAACTTGATTCAATTCATTCTTTCCCTGAAATGTATTTAGGCAGAAAATATCATAGTTTCTTTTCTTTTGCTGAACTTCAAGGAATCCTAGGGCACCCCTTTCACATTTATGAGCTGGTTTCTCCAATGACATGGGTTCCTGATACTCTTTAACAACTCCTTTGCTGTCATTTCAGCTTGCCATGAAAGTATTCAGAAGAGCACTGACGTAATAAAAAAACTAAGCTGTTAAATCCAACATTTATTTAAATTAGACACATTACACATTCAATTAAACTTTCTTGCTAAGAAAATTTAATGACTGGTGAAAAAAGAGAATTAAAACTATGCATATAATTCTGTGAATGTTTAGAATATTTGAGAATGGCTTGACTTGCTTGTTAAGTGTTTTAATTTTCTGAATTTCAGTAGTCAACCAGCTATGTTAACTGAAGGTTGGCTAAATTTTCATTAAGAAGTAGGGTCCTTAGCATGCTAATTGTCTTGTGATATTTACACCAGATATTTGAAAGATTATTAGGCTGCTTCAGCAGCCTAACTGGCTTGTTAGAAAATAGACTGTGCTACAGTGTGGGACATAATCTGATTTTTAGTTCATCTGAAACAGGTGTTGAGCACAATTGAAGATTACTATTTACTTCTTTGGAGGAATGGCAGAAAATGGAAATGAACTTTGGGGACATACAGTGGTGTAAATATCCAGCTGGGAATGTGAATTTTCCACTTAGAAAAGCCTCAGAGGCCAGCAACACCTCTTCCCACTGCCCTTCCTCCTCCCCCAACTATCCCCACACCACCCCATAAACCCTGGATATTTAAAGAATGCTTGTTAACTAAGATTCACCAGCAGAGATTAGTCTTTTCACCTTTGGGTGGAATCTTCTCCCCACTTCTGATTTGGAGATCACCAGGACCTGAGTCTAGTAACCCAGATGAGCTTCCTATAAGGATGGTTTTGCAGGGTAATGGGAACCCTGATGCTTGCTTGCTTCTTCACTGGCTCATCTTGGATATTTAGAAGTGACAGGCTCAGTTAATTATTAACCACAGTTTCAGCTCCGCCTGTTATTTTATCTCCACTGTTAGCCTGCTTTCCTTCTGAGGGCTAGCCAAGGCATTGGGGGAGGAGGGGAGATTGACCTAGAAGTTAACATCCCCCTATCTGGGATATGATGGGATTTTCTCTCCTTCCCTACTTTCCATCTTTCTCACTACCCCTCCCTTCCCCCTCCCCCCACCCCCAATATCCCTTGGAATTAAGACAATCTCTGGTAAAATGAAGAGCTGGAAACTTGGTGATCATAATAACAGCTCAAAATTGTGGAGATGGTGGTTTGTCTTGGAGATAGTCCACTCTTCAGAAACAGAAGGATTTAAAGCTTTCTCACAGACAAAATGAGGACATACCAACCCTCAGCCATGTTGTCCAAAACAATGGGCAAAACTTCAAGGTTGGAACAGAGAGACCTAGTCGGGGCCAGAGAAATAGAAAGACTCAGGACATCATGGGGTTTGAGGAGGTGAGAAGGAGAAGGGACCAGAGAGAAGGGATTTCTGAAGTGGATTCTGTAAGGGCTGAAGCACACTCCATGGAAAAGGTTCTTTTTGGAATCATGGAAAAGTACCCTGAGTCACTTTCTGGGGTAGGTGTCTATTCATGATCAGAGAGTTGTAAATTGGTTTCATTTCAGATCATAGACTGCAACTGTACATCCTTGCTGACATTGCATGTGAAACTCTGAGATTATATACAAATATGGAAAGAGTCTAGCTTTGTAAGAAAGAGCACTTACTGGTACAATCTGTGTTTTGTTTTGTTTTGTCTTGTTTTGGAATGAACACCTAGAGTCAATGTTGTAAAGCTATTATGAGCCCCAAATTTAATTACTTCCCCCTTATCTTTTTAAGTCAGATTTGGAATCTTTGTTTTGTAGATAGTCAGGATCCATAATCAGATTATACGCTAGTTGAATTTTGTAGAAGACACCTCCCACTGGTTTGCAAGGAGCAATTCTCCCTTTGGGTATAGTCTTTTATCTGGGAATAAAAGTGTGATAGCTGTGCTTGAATTCAGCCTTATACCAGTGTGTCTTAAATTGTAGGTCCTAAAAAAAACATTCATCAGGAATCCCACCTGTGTTAAAATGCATGTTCCTGGGGCCTAAACCAAAGACCAGGAATATGAATTCTTATTGATTACTCATGCTCAGTAAATGAGAACCTTTATTAAGCAGCATTAATCAGGTTTACTCTGTGTTACATTCTCTCTTCCATTTCTTATCTCCCTTCCCTTTGAGGAGACTCATGTGTGTCTATAAACTCTTGCATGATAAAAGTGGTGATTCTCATGTTTGCTATATTTCTAATATCTGTTGTCTCTGGTAGACAGAAGTCTCTCAGTATTTGTTGAACTGGTTTAATTAAATCAAGAAGTGGTGATGTAGTCAGATTCACGGGAGAGCTATAGCTGTTTGCCTGAGTCATTCTATACTAGGACAGTAAGAATTAAGTACCAAAGTTAGTGCCTAGCTGCTCCCTTTGTGTGGGAAATAGTTTACTTGAAGGGGATGCGTGAAAGAGGAACGTGATATGATTCCTTCTAGACCATTAATTATAGGGTAGCTTTCCTTTGCCCATCCTCTATTTTTCCTGACATGATTTTGTGCTGTCCACACCTCCTTGATACAATAATAACAGAAGAGTATATTTTGTTTTGGTCTGAGTCTTGATCCAACAGGAAAAATTAGTGATGTCTGTTTTCCCAAGGAGATGTTGTCCCAGGACACTTTTCCCAAAGGACCACAGTGCTGATTCATCCATTCTTTATTTATTTTTATTCTTTAATTTTATTTCAATTCTACCCTTGCTAAATGCTAATAAGATACATGCCATAAAGAAATATATTCTAGAGGACATGAAAAAACGGACCTCATGTCTGTTAACTCTGCTGGCAATGATGCCACTCTTTAGTACCCTAATGTTCCCCAGTTTGAAGCTTGCCTTCTATGACAGTTCTCTGTCCACAGATAAGCTGCTTATGGATCCAGGTGTGGTGCCACCTTGCAAAGTGACAAACCTCTGATAAGAAAATGATACTATGTTCTTTGACCATTGGTGTAGTGTGTTTTCCTCCGTCCCATGGTTATCTGGGATATTTAAAAACATAGTGTTCCACGAGTGTGTGGGTTACCTGACTACTGATGTCTGAAGAGGAAATATTCAGGAATTGCTTCTGAAGACTCCCCTTTGCTTTGTTTCCTTCCAATACAAATGTTATAGGATATATTCAAACCCATCATCTTGAACTTGAGTTTGCGAATGGGGAGACTAGCTGGGTTCTGGACTTTACGCTGGTGACACTTAATAAACATTTATTATTTTCTTACTGAGAATCCTTACATATCCTCATCAGAGACCACAGGGGTGACACTATCATTAAAGAAAATCGGGGCTTCTTGTAAACATTCTGGAGAGTTCTCAACCTCTTGGAAGGGCTGGGATCCCCACTCAGCTTCCAGCTGCTGAATCTTTCTTTCCTTTTGCTCTAAAACATCTTCCAGCTGGGTGATCTTCTCAGTCTGAAGGGAAACCTGCGTCGACAACTCCACAATCAGGTTAATTTTTCTATCACCTTCTTCCACAGGCGGGAGGGCGCTACTGGACTCTTCCCGAGAGTTGTCTTCTAGAGCAAAGAAGAAAAAGAAAGTCTGAGCAGTTTTAATTGGATTTCCCAGAGCTCAAAGAGAGGGAAGATGAAAAAGCTGTATTTCTCACGTTCCTAAAAGGGAACACAGATGTTGCGTCATCTGGTCAGATATACTGAGAATGGAATCCGGATCCGGTGAGGGAAAAGTTTCAGGGTGCTCATGAAAAAAGAACTTGGAAGCCTCCAGAGAGGGAGGAGAATCAGTCTTTGCCAACTCTTTTTTGTAGCATTTAACTTTTAATTAACCATGGGAATGAGCACTCCTTGAAAATCCAATCTATAAACAACAGCCATCCCAAGTTTCATGGTATCCTTTTGCTTAAGAATCTTTCACAAGAGCGACAATCGAGTAGAGATATACTTTAACTTGAGTTTAACTCAACTGGGGAAAAAAAAAAACAAACTTGTTACTGCCCCTTCTGGAGGATGTGATGAGAAAAGACTAGTTTCTTAACCCAAGTCAGCTTTACAGTTGGCAGGGGTATAATTTGAGGTGATCCGGGAAAACTATTAGCATAGTATCTGCCATAGAGATTCTTTTTGTAAGGTCTGAAGCTTTTTCACCATTTCTTAATAAAAATCGCCATTATCTCCTGGATAGAAAAGCTTATCCTTTATAATTTCTGACCCCTCAGATAAGGATAGAAGCCTGAGTAAGGAGGAAGAGGGAGGCTCCAATAAAGAGCTAAAATGTTGGTGGCTGGCAGCAGGGAAACCTTGGGGGAAAAAAATTCCAGTAGACCATCAAACAATGTAGCTGCCGATAGCAAACCACATTCTACTAGACTTTAGTAGGGTCACCCTCGTTTACCGCTTTCATCCTGAAATCTCCACCATTAAAATCACATCTCTGAGTTATATAAAGGGCAGACAAATCAGCTGTAAGTAAGGGATGTCAGTTGCTTGGGTGTCACTGTAGGAATATTCGAGCTAATAGCATACGAATGAATGGTATTGACAGCTGATTACTATAATTCAAGGTCCAGCGTTTACTCAGTCCTCCATGAACCCAAACCCCACAGCTGCACCCTAGGGAAACCTGACTGCCAGTCCAGGAGACAAATGCCTGCTACTATGGTGTAAAGACGGGCTGAAGATGGGGCAGCTTTGCTGTGATAGTCCATGCAGGCAGCAAATAAAACTCAGCAAATAAAACTCATTTGCAGTTTTTTTTTCTAATTTTCCCCAAGGGATCATGGGATGAAAGCTTGAACACTGAATTGCACAGGGGGCAGGGTGCTTTGGGCCTCCCAAAAGTGATGAGAGGAAAGATCAGGATGTCCTCTGCTCTTTAGCAGTTGTGCTTAGCGATGTCCTACATTCCAAGAATCTGTGGAGAAGTTTTTGTTCTGAAGATGTGAAATTTAACACTAATAGTGAAGGAGATGGTAGTTTGCATACCTTTCTTTAAAAGCAGTGGAAAAAATCTCCACACTTCAAAGGAGCACGTGGTTTGTTGCCTCTGCAATAGGCCTGTGCTTTCAGGCCCGGCAGAGTCAGTCCATTTGGCAGGAGGCTTTCATCAGCTGCTGATACGCCAGGGCCTCCTCACCTTTTATCTGGCCAGAGCTGTGCTGTCCAATACGGTAGCCACTAGCCACATGTGGCATTAAGCAATTAAATGTGGCTAGTCTGAAATGAGTTGTACTATAAGTATAAAATACACATTTGATTTTGAAGACAAGTGTGAAAGAAATGTGAACTATCTCATTAAATTTTAAATTGGTTATGTATGAAAACAATATTTTGGATCTGTTGTGTAAAATAAGATACATTTTAAAACAATGTTCACTCATTCATTTTTCCTGTTTTAAAAATGTGGCTCCTGGAAAATGTGAAGCATCATACGTGGCCTGCATTGGTGGCTCTCACTTTTCTGTTGGCTGGTGCTGGACTCGAGTTTCCTTTTGGATGAGCCCTCTCTGAAACCCAGGTGGATGGGTTTCTTGTAGTTGGCTCTAGTTAACATGTATGGTATGTTGTTTGGGAGGGAGGATTGTTGACCCTCAACTGTTAGCACACAGATCATTTTTCTGTTACTCTCGAAGGTGGAGGCATGGAAATCTTGGAAATCTTATGAGTTGAAGTGAGATTTCACAGGAGAGGAAAGAAAAGACAGGAAGTGGCAACAAGAGGCAGTGAGAAGATAGGAAGGAAAGGAATGGTGAGCAGGAAAGTGAAGACAGGGCCTTCATGAGGCTCCGGAATGGAGAAGGGCATCAGGGGCCTCTCTCCTTGTTGTGCCTGCTTGTCCTCTTTCTCTTTGACCTCTCTTCAAGGAGGAGTTATTTCCTACCAATTAACACACCTAAAAAAAGGCATTTAGTGCCATTAAGAAGGCAAACTGGTCAAAAACTTTTTTTTTTTTATTAAGGCAATATAGGTGCAATACTTTGTTCATCTAATTCTAGTGATAAAGGGGTAAAAATGCAGCAGGATGTCATTATCTAGGCAACTGTGGTTACAAGGTCTGCATCTTCTGTCTCTTCCTGCCCAGAAGAGAGTAGTCGAGAGAGAAGGTAGAGAATGAGGGAAAGAGAGGCAGGGTGTCTTGGTTAGCTCAGGCTGCGATAACACACTACCAAACCTTTGACTCGGGGCCTTATACAACAGAGATTTATCTTCTCACAGTTCTGGAGGCCAATAGTTTGAGATCTGGGTGCCAGCGTAGTTGGGTTCTGGTGAGAACTCTGTCTGGTTTGCAGAGAGCCACCTTCCCACTGTGTCCTCACATGGTTCAGAGAGAGACCACAAGCTCTCTGAAGTTTTCTTCTAAGGGCATTCATATCATGACCCGACCCTTATGACCTCATTGAAACTTAATCACTCCCAAAGGTACCATCTCCAAATGCTATCACATTGGGGTTAGGGCTTCAACATATGAATTTCTTTGGGGACGCAATTCAGACAATAGCAAAGGGAAAAGACAATTGGAAAAGGAGAGTTAGCACAAGGGCCTTGATTCTCATTGTATTGTTTTCATGTATTAAATGAAAATGCTGATAAGGAGATAAGGTAAAGTGCAGCTTTTTTGGATTCCATGTATAAGTGATATCATATAGTATTTGTCTTTCTCTGTCTGACGTATTTTACCAAACAGAGTGTAAACACTGAAGTGATTGAAAAAGAGTGGTGTTTACTAAGAAGGGGGATGGGGAGGGAGGAATTGGAGAGGTATTGGTCAAAGTGTATGAATTTCTAGTTATAAACTTAAATTCTGAGTAATGTGTAGTGTAATGATCATAATGAATACTACTGTATTGCATACTTGAAAGTTGCTGGGAGAGTAGATCTTAAATGTTCCCTCCACAAAATAGACGTGGTAATTCTGTGATGGGCTGGTATTCTTAGCTAACATTGTGGTGGCAATCATTTTGCAAAATACACATGTATCCAGTGAACACATGGTACACTTTAAACTTACACCATGTTATAGGTCAAGTATATCTCAGGAAAACTGGGGGGAAAAAAGAAAAAACGAAGTTTATATACCAAGAAGGAAGTTTCTCATACAGCTATATTTTACTCTTTAATGTCCTCTTCACACATACAATAAAAAATATTTTTGTCCCGTTTCTAAACATGTTACAAATCACAAAAGTGTTTTAAACTCTTCAACGAAGTGGGGGCTCCAGGAGCCTCATATCCTATTTGTAGTGAAATTAGCCCAGGGGTGGTCGACACTCCACCACGATCTGACTTGCACCATTCTCCCTGAGTCCAGGCTCCCTTATCTGGAAGCTCCTGACAGGACTAACCATCCCCACTGGTGCTCTTTCCTAGATTTTCATTAGCAGCTCAGATAGTCTTGCCAAGGTCACATCTGCCTGAAGCATGGAGGGTTCTGTCATCTGACCAGATAATCTCAGGTTTCACCCATTCCCAGGGGCTCCAGGAGACACAGAGACAAGATAAATTCTTCTGTCACAGGGAGGGAGCAAACCTGATTAGCCGTAGTTTGGGTATGAAATCACAGTTGCTACCATTGCAAAGGTTTTTGTAAGTACATGCCGTTTTTCATGATTTCCCCCTCCTTCTTCTTCAACTTAGAGTAAGTGTGAAGATGGAGTGAGAATGATAACTTAGGGTCATGGCAAAGAGGAGGGGGGGGTGGCAGTTGTGCTGCTTAAAAAGGTTTAGAAAGAAGACAGACAACAGGAGCATTCTTTTGCTGGCAGCTGGGGCAGACTGGGCTCACTTTTCTATGTAGCCTTGAAGGACAAAAGGCCTGGAAGAAATTGTGACATTTGCCTTTGACCATTTCCAGCTTCTCATCCTTAATATCCTTAAACCCTCATGCTCTTAGCCTTAAACCCTTCATGCAAAGTGCCACATGTGAGTCACAGCAAAAATACTAGGAACTAAATAGATAACAGCAGCTGTCATTATAGTTTGAGTAGCTTAGAAACTTAGCTTAGAATGTGTATTTTGGGACCATCTGATCTCATCTGCACAGGAATTACATCTGCAACATCTCTAACTGATGCTTGTCTAAGTAAGTGGCTCTCAGACATGAGTATCCCTCCAGCTCTTCATAGGTCAGCTGCCAGTTGTAACTAATAAGTAAAATTTGCCTTTTACCGTCAGTGCGGCTGCACATTGTTAGAGAGACACCTGGTGGGTGGAAAGCTGTGATGGACAGACTGGAGGAGAGAGCAGGACATAGCTTGTTGCTAATCAGAGAAAGGACATGTGGTTAATACTAGGTTCAAAGACCTAAATCATGTGAAAACATTGCTCTGTGCATCCGGGAAGTTAATAGTTTTGCGTCTACTGTAATACATGACTGAAGGGTGACCCAGTGAGTGTCTGGGAGGCTTTTTTAAGATTTTCCAAATACTTTCTAAAAACGGGCGTTTCCCCTTTTGATCCCTTCGCTAATGCGACCACCAAAAAGTGTTCAGTGAACACAGAAATGCTAAGAACCACTGATCTGGTTTCTGCTTCACACGCCTCTCGCGACAGGAAGCACACCTCTCCCCAGACAGGTCTCCACCGTCATTTAAAAAATTAATTCACCAGTTTAGTCACTGGGACCCTGCACATGGCGACCGAGTTAGATGCGCTGTTGGCTCCCACATTCTCAGTTCCGTGCTTGGGTAGGGGAGCGGCAGCACCGAGTTAGGCCCCAAAAAGACGTTCAGGATTTAGCCTAAACAAACATCTCCGTCGCGTACTACCTCGTGAACGTTTACTTTTCTCTCTGCTTTCCAAGCTAATGACCAAGGCTGCCAAGTGTTTACTCAATAAGAACGACTCTTCCCGGTGAGGTGATTAAATACTTTATTTCATCAGAGCCACCCAGGATTACTGTTTGGCCTAAAAGACTATGTCAGCTTCCTCCTCTGTACAAATGCCCATCACTCTGACTCACCTTCATGTGGTTTTGGAAGCTGTGTATATTTCTCAGTAACCACAAGGGAGTCCAGTTTCATCTATTGCCATACTTGGACTTGAAAATTGGCTCATCCTTGTAAATATCTCTCTCTCACTACTTGGATAATAAACAAAACTTCAACAATAACCTTCCTAGTTTTCTGTCCTTCTCTAGACTTTCACAGTTGCCATCTGAGAATAGTACTTCTCTGAAATAAATGATTTGCTTCTTTTGGGGGTTCTTATAGCTCAGGTATTTTACATCGTTAACGTCAAATTAGTCTTACTACTTGAAGTTTTCTCTGTTTTTTCCCTTTAGTGTTTTTATTCATATGTAGACTGGTATCTCTAGTGACAAATGGCCAACTTTGAAGAGTTTTCAATTACTTCCTATTAATGCTGTGAACACTTAGAATACATTTGAAGTTGGCATGTGTTTGTTGATTTGGAAATAAGAGCAGCATTAAAAGAACTGAGTTGATTGGGGTGCCGGATGGCTTAGTTGATTGGACGTCCGGCTCTTGATTTTAGCTCAGGTCGTAATCTTGGGGTCCTGGGATCAAGCGCCGCATAGGGCTCCAAGTTCAGTGCGGAGCNTAGAGTCTGCTTGGCGAGTCTCTCTCTCTCCCTCTCCCTCTGCCCCCTACTCCCCTGTGCTCTCTGTCCCTCTCAAATAAAGAAATACAATTTTTTTTTAAAAAAAGGATAGATTTAATTGACAAATAAGTTTGGTCAGTTAAAAGAACTGAAATGTATCTTGATATATGCTTAGAAATTTTCAGTGTGTCAGAAAACTTCCCACATCCTAGTGATGACCACTGTTACAATAGGATTTTATATTAGCAGAAAAATCTAAAGTGCAATGGTAGACAGGAACAAATACATATTTTCACCTAGCCATAGTCCAACAGCCCCACACCTTAGATCCTGAACACATGTGTTTTAGTAAATGCTTTGGAAGGAACAAAATACTTAGTTTAAAACCATGGTGGCAGGGATGCAGTGCTCATGACATGTGGAAGTGCTCTGGAGAGCGATCAAAGAGTTTATAGAGCACTTGATGAAGAAAACACTTAGGAAAAACAAGGACTGAGAGAGAGTGTGTAGGAAGCACTTGTTGCTTCAAATTTTTGGGGACTCCCGCAGATGTTGGGCCCGTGCCAGTCCCCAGAATCAGCATGAAGGGTCTGGCTGATGTGGATGCTTTGAGGACTTGTATGGTGTTTGAGGACCAGGTAGGATGAAAAACATGCACCTCCAATGGTTAGCATTGCTCTTGTGGCAGTAGGATGCTCTCACTGGGAGACACGTCTAGGAAGTAAATGGATTGAGGGAATTGCAGATCCTTACCCTCCTTCCTTTGTTGACTCAGAGGCATAAATGCACCGTGATGCCCATGGTTAGTGTTTATTGAAATGGGTAATTCTCCCTTGCCCAGCACAAGTACTGTAGTTGAAGTACTGTGGTAACTTCATGTCTGGTCCTACTGCTTCTGCGGCCTACCCTTTCCAATTGGTGTCAGCTCTGCACAGAGAGGTCTCATCGAACTTTAAGTTGGGTCTTGACAGTCTTTTGTCTAAAATCTTCCAGTGATTGGGGCACCTGGGTGGCTCAGTCGTTAAGCGTCTGCCTTCAGCTCAGGGCATGATCCCAGAGTCCTGGGATCGAGCCCCGCATGGGGCTCCCTGCTCCACTGGGAAGCCTGCTTCTTCCTCTCTCACTCCCCCTGCCTGCANGGTGGCTCAGTCGTTAAGCGTCTGCCTTCAGCTCAGGGCATGATCCCAGAGTCCTGGGATCAAGCCCCGCATGGGGCTCCCTGCTCCACTGGGAAGCCTGCTTCTTCCTCTCTCACTCCCCCTGCCTGTGTTCCCTCTCTCACTGGCTGTCTCTCTCATTGTCAAATAAATAAATAAAATCTTTAAAAAAAATAAATAAAATAAGATAAAATAAAATCTTCCAATGATTTTTCATCTCATGTAGACTAAAAACCCATCTGCTAACATACTACATGATTTGGCCCCCTTTTACCTCACGGACACATCTATTC
The DNA here is from genome assembly GCF_002007445.2 of Ailuropoda melanoleuca. Taxonomy (NCBI): domain Eukaryota; kingdom Metazoa; phylum Chordata; class Mammalia; order Carnivora; family Ursidae; genus Ailuropoda; species Ailuropoda melanoleuca. Next base: position 17,771,180 of record NC_048220.1, on the reverse strand, counting down.
TTCCTTTCCTTCTTCCTAACAGGCTAGGCATGTTTCTACCTCAGGGCCTTTATATTTGCTTCTTCCTCTGCCTGGATAATTGTAGCTTTGATGCATACATGGCTGGCTCCCTCAGTTCCTCAGGTCTCTCCTCTCTAAAGTCACCTTCACCCAGGGAAGTCTCCCCCAGCCATCTTGCCTACAATTTCACTGCAGCCCCCACTGCTGGGTACGTCAGATCCTTGTTCCCTGCTTCGCTTTTTTTCTAAAATGCTATGTCTGACTGTTTTATTTTTATCTTCTTGGTAGTCTCTTCCTACCCCAGTAGAATGAAAGCTCCATGAGGTCAGAAATCTTTGTTTTGTTCGCTGTTGTGTTTTCTCTATCTAAAGCAGTGCCTGGCACATGTCTTAAGCCATTTGTTCAGTGAATACATAGATGAAAGTTAAGTGCATATATGATATAAAACCACAGTAGCAATGACCAGTCCAAAGGTTTCCATTGGTACATTGTTAGGATGGTTCCCAGATTTCCTCCCCAGGCACATATTTTCTTCACACAAAGATTTTCACTACTGCATTCCTCCCCCCACCCACAGATAATGAACTGTTGTGATTGTACAACATTGCACTTAACATCTGTGAATTTAGGATTCTGTTAAATGGAAAAATGGAAAAGTTAGAAGAGCTGTCTTGCAGATCTGTGACTTAGATTCTATGAGCTATAAAAATGGTTTTCCACACTGGCACCTGGGGAGTTTCACCAATACGGAGAATCCAAGGTCTCACTGCTGAAAGTCTGCTTGAGTGAATCTAGAAGAGAATCTGGGAATCTATAGTTTTACAGAGTGCCCTAGGTGGTTCTGATGATTGGCCAGGTTTTGGCAGTTGAATTTCTGCTGGCCTATAATAGGCATGGGGAACTAAATTTCTGGCTAAATCCTAAAAGGTAGGCCAGAAATCTCCTAGGCATGCCTCTTCTTGACAAGGCTGTGCTACACAAAGCAGAAGGGAGATCACATCTATTATATTCTCAGTGCCTCTCCCTTGTTACCTGACATGGCTCTGCCTGTGAATGTTAGCAATGACTGAATGTATCCATGGTCTTCCCCTCCCTTCCCCCACAATTAGCTTAAATCTCCACAACATCTTGCCAGTTCTAACTTGGCTGAATCATCTCCAGAATCCAGAGAAAATGATGAGTGTTTGGAGGTTTGTTTTTGCTTTTGTTTCTGTTCCTCAGTGGTTGGATGGATCCATTTCCTCACAAGCTGGTCTGAGAGATGATGCCTTGAGGGCAAGCACAGTGACTCCTGGGCTTCCATAAGGGTTTAACAGCCACCACCACCACACAGGGAGCGAGGGAATCCCTTTCAGCAGATCTGAATCCAGGATTTTCTTTCTGGAGCTTCCTGAAGTCAACTGATCTGCCCCCGGAAGACTAAGAACATTATAATAGAAAGATGTGTGAATACCTTGGTACTAGGTTGGGAGGCGGGAGAGATTTGATTGTGTGGAAAAGCAAGTGAGGACATCTCAAAGATGGCACCACAAAACAAATATAGGCTGGTCCTTGATGGAAGATGGGGGAAGCAACCAATGGCCAGACACTACGTAGGGGCCTAGTGCAGTGCTGTGTCCCACCTTCTATCTACACCAGTAAGGTAAATTGTTTAACCAGGGTGAGCGTAGGACAACATCAGTTAATTTAGTCCATTGCTCCCTTTCGGGGAAGGGTGCCTTCCCACCCTCTTCAGGGTCTCAGGTCTTATCAGATTGTTCTACAGGAGGAGTTCTTCAACAAGATTGGGAAACAACACAAACACTATTAGCATCAGAATGCACATGAGTTATGCCTAGAGGAAATCAATCTAAGAAGAAGAAAGGTTTCTTTGGAATCTCTTTTACCTTTTCCAGCAGGACCCGAAGTCCCCTTCTATAAACCTGGCTCCATTGAAGAGAAGAGTGGTTCAAGCACAGTGACTGATTCCTGGCCAGAGGCCTAACGGTGAAAATGGACTCTCGTGGGGGAAAAGGAAATTCACAGGAGGGAGATACCTAAGAGACTATGAGAAAGAAGAAAAAAAAAGAGATAGTAGATGAAGGACTATTTCTATGCTTATCTGCAGGGGAATCAGTATGAACTCAAAGTCAATTGGAGGAATAAGAGTAAAGATGCTTTTATATCATTTGGACTGCATGTTGCACTAGAGTGTAACAGTGAGATTCTCCTGCTTTTCTTCTTGATGCTCAGGGGTTATATGAGGCTAAGTCTATAGAATGAAGAACAACAGGGGCGCCTGGGTGGCTCAGTCGTTAAGCATCTGCCTTCGGCTCAGGGCGTGATCCTGGCGTTCTGGGATCAAGCCCTACATCAGACTCCTCCACTGGAAGCCTGCTTCTTCCTCTCCCACTCCCCCTGCTTGTGTTCCCTCTCTCGCTGGCTGTCTCTCTCTCTGTCAAATAAATAAATAAATAAAATCTTAAAAAAAAAGAATGAAGAACAACAATTTAGTTGTTTGCATTAATTTTCAAGCAGTTATTTGTTAAATTTCTGGTGTTGCATGACTTTGAGAAATTATATGATGCTGTAGTAAGAATAGTATTGGTATTAGTATTATAATGTATTATATTAGTACTATATAGTAGTATATGGTAATAGTATTATATTAGTATTATAAGAATAGTATTGCCCCTGTTATTCTTTGACAGGGGCAATGAAAATTAATGTTCTTTTATGGAGAAAGGTAGGACAAATAATTTTTCATTTTTGTGGATTAGGGATTTGCTTGTATAAACTATGCAGAATGGGTTTTGTGGAGAAGGGGTGCAAGTCATTTTGATTTAGTTGACCTGACAGTGCTATTAAATGTCCCTGACAACAGGACACTTGGATACAGTCATTTTGAGTGACACGACAGCTATATCTCACCACACATGGCTTCTTCTCTTCCTTAAGTCTTACCCTGCCCCTCAATTTCTTCCTTTTGCATGGCCCTGGGATGACAATGATGGCATCACTGAATTTTACCAGCCTCCTAGATTCAGTGCTAGGTCTAGATTCAGCATGTCTTGGGTGAAGATAAGAAATCCATGCATAAGATGTAATAAATTGCAAAAAAATACTATAGTGACAAAGACTCTTTTCCTAACAAAACTTGAGTTAGGCTCCCCTGAAGTCATCCTTAAACCTTGTCTTCAAGCGCCCAGCTGCAGAGAGAAGTCTGCTAAATCACTTTTCGAGAATCCCCACCCTTAGTATCTGATCATCCTCCATATCTGAAAAAATTCCTTATCCTCCACCACACCCCAGGTGACATCTGGTCACCCTGGCCTGCCTCCCCAGTTACTCATCTCCCACCCACAAACCCCAGACACACCCCCTACTATAAATCCCCACTTTTCCTTGTCATATGTAGAGTGGAACCACCCTCTCTTTCCTACTGTGGACACTGATTGCAATCAATAGCCCTTAATAAAGTCTTCCTCACTGTTCTCCCAACTGTCACAATTGTTGTTGTTGTTGTTTTTTCCTTAAAAATAGCAGCTGAGGATTCTATTCGGATTGTTGATGTATTTCACCCTGGAATGCTAAAAATGACTGCTGCTAGTACTGTCCAGGTTCAATTTCACATCATGCAGTACAGTTCTGCAAGTGGTGAACACTCCTTTTGAGAATGGCATTGCTGAGATTAATTACTGAGATTTTTCGTTATGTAAAACATCGAGCAGAGAATGCTCTTCTGGCTCCATCCATCATTTTCAACAAATTTGTCAGAGTCCTTTAGAAATAGAGAAGTACGGTAGGCAAAATAATGCCCCTTCCCAAAGATGCCCACTAAGTTATCCAGAATAATGGGTCCCCAAAGATGTCCCCGGACTTGTGAATATGTTTCTGAAGACGCTGCGTTGCTGGCTTCGAACATGGAGACAGGCACCACAACCTAAGGAATGCAAGTGGCCCATAGAAGCTGGAAAAGGCAAAGAAACAGATTCTGCCCTAGCGCTGCCACAAGGAACACAGTCAGGTGACGCCCAGTGACACCTGCTTTAGACTTCTGGTCTCCAGAACTTTAAGGTAATAAATTTGCGCTGTTTTAAGCCACAAAATTTGTGGTAATGTATTACAGCACTAATGGGAAGAAAATATAGAAGGGAAAACTAACAAACATCTGAGTAATGAGGAAAATCTATAGGATTCCCAAAAAGCTCATTTAGGTACAAAGCTACTAATTAATGGACTTTGATTTCAGCTAAGGACAACTAAAGGTCTCCAAACATCCAGAGAGGTCTGAATTCTAGACCCTCCTGCATCCTCTGGAATCTCATGCCTTTGTTATTCTCTGTTCCTTCTAAGTGTTAACCTCTCCACTGACTCCAAGCCATTAGCATTTAAATGTACTCCTTTGGTACCATCTTAAAAAGGAAATAAAACCCTTTCACTACTTAATGCCCCTTCAGCTATTGCTCTATAACCATTCTCCCCTTTACTATCAGATCTCTTGGAAGAGTTGTCTATACTCTGACTCCCTCTCTTCCTTGCCAACCCAGTGCGCTCTAGCTTTTGCTTTCCATTACGTTATTCAACTTTGCCTTGCTGAGCTTTCTGATGTCACTAAATCCACTGGACTTACTGTTCATCTTGTAGGACCTCTAAACATTTGCGGTTGTTGACAGCCTCCCATAAGACACTCTTTCCTTGACTTCTGTAATATGACACTGCTTTCCTCCAAACTTTCTGACTACTCCTTTGGTCTCGTTTTGTGGGCCTCCTCAGAGTAATTACTGCAAGGAGATCCTTAAACTCCTGGTTTTAAGCTTTCTTCTTTTTCTCTATAAATCTTTTCTGTGACCTTGGTTGCAATCTATTTCTGTGAATGATGCCCCAGTTTATAACTCTAGGTGAGACCTGAGCCCTGGACCTGGGATCCCCTCCTTTGAGATCTCTCATGAACATCTCAGATACAATACGTCCCAAACTCATTATCTAACCTCCAAAATTGATTTCCTTTCAGTATTCCCTAGCTGAGTAAAGTGGCATCACCAAGCCTGTCCTTGCTAAAATCAGAAAGCTGAACATTATTTTAGATTTCTCCTTTGCTCTCATGCTCTTCCACCTCTCTTGTCCCTAAGTGCTGTTGATTCAAACATCTAAATAACTCTTAACTTTGTCTAATTTTCTCCATACCCATTAGATCAGGCTATGTATTCCTGTAACATCTTTCAACTTGTAATTCTCATTCAAAAATTATGTTCTGAATCTCCATAGAGTACTATTTTATCAAGGACTTTCCCAAACTCCATTATTTCTTCCTCAGTTTTAGTCACTTCATGAAAGTCTAATAGATGGCCATAAGGAACTAATGGTTGGTGGGGCCTACTTTTCAGATGACACAAATGGGCTTTATAATGACACACCTGAGCATTTGGACATTTATTGTTGGAATCTTCAAGGTTTGGTTCAGAAGAGACCAAGAGAAATGTGGGTTTTAGAGAAGAAGCCCTAAAGTTCCTTTAAGTGCATGAGAGACAACAGCAGAGTTGAAGTAGGTAGGAAATACCAAAGCGCACCCTTGAGAGGAATAGCTCACAGAAACAAGCAATGCTTATCAGTGTCACCTCCTATACAAGTCTAACTTCATTTTTATTAACTTTCTTTTACTTTTATGCAACTTGCTATTAGTTTACATTTCATGGTAAGAAGACAACGGTACGAAATGGGCTCAGGGAAGGGTGAGTGCCAGGGATGTCTCCACTAACTTAAATCGACAGCTTAAAAGTGCCCTGTTTTTGACAACAGCCTATGGAACATGGTTCCTTCAAGTTCTCCTCTCAGGGGAATGCCATTCCAATTTTATCAGCTTTATTTTCTTTTTTTGAAATTTCAAGATGTAATTTCATCTTGAAATTATAAAAGATAATTCAAAGTGATGGAGAAATTCCCCATGAGGGAATTCAAACAAGCTTTTCTTTATTTAGGAAATCTTCTGATATTTGGTACAAATGTTAACTTTCATAGATGTTTTCCCTGTTAAGTAACCTCCTTTATCATGTAATTTATATGCCTTCAGAACATTATCAAAGCTAATGGCAAAGGAATTATTTTCAGGGTGGTCTTAAATTGAAGGCACTATAGAGAAGCACAAAAAACACGTCTGGGAAACTATTGAAATTCTTAGAAATATGCTTCTGATACTGGGAAGTTTTGTGGTATATTTTGGATGTATTGTATATTAGTATTTGAAAAATAATATTTATAATTTTTAGAGATGTCAAAGAACTCCCATAACTATAATTTCACTTTTTCCTCTTTCTGTGCAACTCCCCTCAATACTTGTAAGACAGGAGGAAAAGAGAGAGAAAAGGGAAGTGGGAAAAGAAATAAACTTTTCCATAGCACCTACTGTGTTATTTTACTAAGAACTTGCTCAGCAAGCATACGAAGCAGAGGAAATGCTTACATCTTATTTCCATTGTTATGACCAATAATACAACCACAGTACTTGTATAGGCACAGGTCTGAAATATGTTGGCCACTTTTCTGATCTGGAGTCACAATTTATCCATTGGGGGTGATATTCTGAGCATTTCTCAGCAGTTTATGGAATATACCTGGCTTTAAAACAAAACAACAGGCTATGTGTGTCATTCTTTTTTGTTTCCATCTATTATTAATTTCTGATCTAAAAAATTGCTTAAATAATAGGAATCTTAGGAATTGGCAGCTGGGTTACCATTAAGACTTGTGGGCATTTGTTCTGGGTACTTTCCAAGATGACCCTCCCAGTGTCTTCTGCTTCAAACCACCTGGATAAACAAAAGCTTAGGGACACATTAATTTTCAGCAGGATAAGTTCTCATTTTGTTTCTGGTGTAAGGTACATCATTTAACTATTATTTAAATTAGTTACATTTCATCTGCATCGTGAATTAATTGGTTACCTCTTTACTTCAAGCCACTTAAACGGAACCTTCAAATGATAAATTATGCTTAAAATTGTGAAAGTATCTGTTATTTTTGAAGAGTCAGATTGGATTTAATCAATTAAGTAAGATTAGATTTACTTGGAGCTAGCCTCAAAGAATTAATATTGTCTGAATACAGGTAATACTCAAGTTATGATGGTTCAATGTAATGATTTTTCAATTTTATGATGGTGTGGAAGTGATATATATTCAGTAGAAGCCATACTTCAAATTCTGAATTTTGATCTTTTTCAGGGCTAGTGATATAGGGTATGATACTTTCTCTTGATGTTGGGTAAGTGGCAGTGAGTCACAGCTCCCAGTCAGCCACATAATCTTCAGGATAAATAACTGATCCACTTGCAACCACTCTTTACCCATACAGCCATTCTGTTTTTTACTTTCAGTGCAGTATTCAATATATTACACGAGGTTTTCCACACTTTATTATAAAGCAGTCCTTGTGTTAGATGATGTTTCCCAATTGTAGGCTAGTGTATTCTGAGAACATTTACATTTGTCTAGGCTAAACTGCAATGGGTGTTCTGTAGGTTAGGTATGTTAAACACATTCCTGATCTAAAATGTTTTTAATTTATGATGGGTTTATCAGAACATAATCTCATTATAAGTCTAGGAAGATCTGTACATTAGTCAGGGTGATTTCACGCATGGCTATCGCCAACCTAAGACAATGGGGAGTTTATTATTGCACCTAAGGTGAAGTCTGGGGAATTCCAGGGACAGCTCATTTTGTGACTCAAGGAAGCCAGGTTGGGTTCTCTTGTTTCTCTCTCCTATTTGCAAGGTGGCTGTTTTCTTCAAATGTTGTCTAAGAGTAGGAAGAGAAAAGAAAGTCTTGTCTCCACCCAGTCTTTTTTTTTTAAATTTACTTTTAGTTTATTATGATCAGTTAGCCATCATATAATGCATCATTAGTTTTCAACGTAGTGTTCAATGATTCAGTACTTACATACAACACCCACTGCTCATCACAACACATGCCCTCCCTAATACCCATCACCCGGCTACCCTAACTCTCCACCCCTCTCCCCTCTGAAACTCTCAGTTTGTTTCCCAGAGTCCAGAGTCTCTCATGGTTTGTCTCCCTCTCTGATTTCTGCTCCCCCCTTCAGTTTTCCCTCCCTTCCCCTATGATCTTCTGTGCTATCCCTTATGTTCCACAGATGAGTGAAACCATATGATAACTGTCTTTCTCTGCTTGACTTACTTCACTTAGCATAATCCCCTCCAGTTCCCTCCATGTCAGTGTGAATGGTGGGTATTCATCCTTTCTGATGGCTGAGTAATAT
>NC_048220.1:17760171-17761497 GCF_002007445.2 Ailuropoda melanoleuca | reverse complement strand
CTTAAAATTGTGAAAGTATCTGTTATTTTTGAAGAGTCAGATTGGATTTAATCAATTAAGTAAGATTAGATTTACTTGGAGCTAGCCTCAAAGAATTAATATTGTCTGAATACAGGTAATACTCAAGTTATGATGGTTCAATGTAATGATTTTTCAATTTTATGATGGTGTGGAAGTGATATATATTCAGTAGAAGCCATACTTCAAATTCTGAATTTCGATCTTTTTCAGGGCTAGTGATATAGGGTATGATACTTTCTCTTGATGTTGGGTAAGTGGCAGTGAGTCACAGCTCCCAGTCAGCCACATAATCTTCAGGATAAATAACTGATCCACTTGCAACCACTCTTTACCCATACAGCCATTCTGTTTTTTACTTTCAGTGCAGTATTCAATATATTACACGAGGTTTTCCACACTTTATTATAAAGCAGTCCTTGTGTTAGATGATGTTTCCCAATTGCAGGCTAGTGTATTCTGAGCACATTTACATTTGTCTAGGCTAAACTGCAATGGGTGTTCTGTAGGTTAGGTATGTTAAACACATTCCTGATCTAAAATGTTTTTAATTTATGATGGGTTTATCAGAACATAATCTCATTATAAGTCTAGGAAGATCTGTACATTAGTCAGGGTGATTTCACGCATGGCTATCGCCAACCTAAGACAATGGGGAGTTTATTATTGCACCTAAGGTGAAGTCTGGGGAATTCCAGGGACAGCTCATTTTGTGACTCAAGGAAGCCAGGTTGGGTTCTCTTGTTTCTCTCTCCTATTTGCAAGGTGGCTGTTTTCTTCAAATGTTGTCTAAGAGTAGGAAGAGAAAAGAAAGTCTTGTCTCCACCCAGTCTTTTTTTTTTTAATTTACTTTTAGTTTATTATGATCAGTTAGCCACCGTATAATGCATCATTAGTTTTCAACGTAGTGTTCAATGATTCAGTACTTACATACAACACCCACTGCTCATCACAACACATGCCCTCCCTAATACCCATCACCCGGCTACCCTAACTCTCCACCCCTCTCCCCTCTGAAACTCTCAGTTTGTTTCCCAGAGTCCAGAGTCTCTCATGGTTTGTCTCCCTCTCTGATTTCTGCTCCCCCCTTCAGTTTTCCCTCCCTTCCCCTATGATCTTCTGTGCTATCCCTTATGTTCCACAGATGAGTGAAACCATATGATAACTGTCTTTCTCTGCTTGACTTACTTCACTTAGCATAATCCCCTCCAGTTCCCTCCATGTCAGTGTGAATGGTGGGTATTCATCCTTTCTGATGGCTGAGTAATATTCCATTGTATATATGGACCACAGCTTCTTTATCCATTC